>NC_091685.1:52477500-52777727 GCF_041296265.1 Equus caballus
GCAAAAGGCACTCACTCTGGGAAGGTTCAGGCATGTTGCTGCCTTTGGACTTCCTCGTGGTCTCGCCCCTTCCCCGGCTTCCCCGCCCCGCCAGGGCGGGGGAGAAGCGGAGCCGCTGGAACCGAGTTGGAAATGGTGCTTCCGGAGCTGCAGGGAAGGGGCTCAAAAACTGTTTGGGTTTCGCTAAGGATATTTAGGGGAACCAGGAGGCTAGAGAAGGGCTGGAGGAAGGCCCGGGAGCACGGCTGTATGAAAATAATCTTGCTCCCAGGGAATACCAGGGCGATCACGGTTGGGGGCGGGCGCGGGGGCGGAACGTACATTTTTGTATGTGAACTTTGTGAGCAAGTTGGATCGAATCCGACGCTTGGGTTTTTTGACTGTACTCGCCTTAAAGTCGAGGTCTCTACACCGTAACAGGACCAAGGACCTACTTCAAAAGCGAAGGGCCTGGGAACGGAGGCTGTTTAATGGTGAACGAAGGGGAAAATTCAAAAGAGGAGAGAGATCAGCCCCAGGTCACGCTCCGCGCCCCGGTCGCGTCTTCCCTGGGTGCTCTTCTTACCTGGTGGCTTTCCTAACAAAGTAAGAGGAGGTAAAGTCCCAGTGATCGTCCAGCCAGGCTTTCACTGAGTCCTGCTCCCGCTGCTGCGGCGGCGGCGCAGAGCCGAGGCCGGCCCGCTCCATGATGGGCGCAGCGCGTCTCTGCGGCTCGCGGGCGCTGCTCGGCCGCCCCAGCAGGGGTTCCTCCCTCGGAGGAGCAGGCTGCTGCCGCGAGACGCTCCCTCTCGCCTTGCTCCAATCTGGCCCGCTTTCGGGGAAGCTGCTCCGGCACCGGGCCAGCCTTCTGCCGCGCCCCGCGTCTCCCAGTCCTCACGGCTCCCAGGTGTGCCGGGCGGGGCCCTGCGCCGCAGCCCCGCGCCCTCCTTGGGGTCCGGCCGAGCCTGGCTCTCGCAGGCTCTCGAGTCCCCAGATTGCGAGGCGGCTGCGGCGGCGACTGGCAAGCTCTCCGGAAGCTAAGTGGTCACGGCTAGAAGGAGGCCACGCGGCCGCTGGGATGCGCTGTGTGCCAAGCCGGCTCCCGGGGAGCGCGCAAAGGTGACTGTAGTGTGTTCTTGGAGTGGCCGACTCCAGGAAAGGGAAGGTCGCGATGTGGAGACCCATCCCGAGCCCAGAAAGCGGGAGCTCGGGGAAGTTTCGCCCGAACGTGAGAGGTGGTGCTACCTTGGGCGCTTTTCCTTGGGCCTGGGAGAACAATAACTGTCCCGTCTCGCTTTCCTCCAGCCTAGCGCTCCGGTCTGCGGAGAGTGGGGACCGATCTTCCTCGGAGCCCAGCCAGTGCGGTGGCTCAAATCGCCCAGCCACCGACCATGGCCGGGTAAGGAGAGGGGCGTGTGCCGCCAAGACAGATGTCCGGGTCTGGGTGGGTAACTTCCAGCAAAGCCATTCCTGTACTTCATGTTAATAAGAACAACAATAATCATTATAAGCTAAGTGCCTTTGCATCAGACGACCCCTTTTCGTGACTAGAAAAAGATTTTCCGGAAAAAGAAAAAGGTAAACTGAAATAATCAGGGATGGTTTGTGAATGAAGTCAGAAAACAAGGACATCTCTCTACAATTAGGGTAACTTGAGAGCACCGGTGCTACGCCGGTACAGAGCAGAGCAGCCAGTTTCCCACTTGACATTAATTCGTCATTTATATTTAACTGGAATTAACATGGACACACACACACTCTGGAAAAAGAATCCCTATAAAAGGGATCAGCCTTCCTTCTCTGTTTTGTCCCATCCCTGTCATGTTTTACAAGAAGAAATTGGTGTCTTCCTCTGCTTTGTCCTCACCCCCATCTCCCTGTCCTGCATTTGCAGTTTTAGTATGGTATTTCGCAATGACCTAAATTTTGGGGCAGAATTAAATCTGGCGTTGTGTGTTTCACAACGTGTGAACGACCCCATTAGCAGCGATATACCAAAAGTGATTGAACTGACATACTTTTACAAACTCCTTTCAAAACATTCTTGGCAAGACCGCAAGACATTACTCACTACATAGAAACACATAGTTAAATTGATAATATGAGAAGGTTAAAAAAGGTCTTCCATTTCTCCAGTGCAATGGTGTATCTTTCCCACATTAAAGAATTGTCCTTTTGTAACTTCAGTTTCTCGAAAACTTGACTGTGGTATGCAAGTAACCACAAGCCAATAAAAAGTAAGCAAAGCAGTAGTGTGTGAAGTAGTGCGTGATAAATTGTGTCCGATTTTAAAATGAGAGTTCTCTCTTCATGTGTTACTGTGATACTGGTGACAGTGCTCTTGAAATAGAGAATTTCTCCTCAGTGCTCAGTGTTTCCCTGTGGAAATCCATGTGTTTCTTCGAACAGGAAGTCAATTATAATTTAAAACTCCACTTACCTACTAAAGATGGAGTCAATTTTTGGCTTGAATTATTTGCTTTGGTTGGCTGCCTTGATTAAATAAACAGGCTCTATCCAAGTGTCCTTTTTTCTCTCCTAACCTGAAAGGGTTAAATTATCAGAAATTAGGAAGGTTTCTAAAAAACTCACTGCAAGAAAAGCAATCCATGGATTTTCCCATTGGTGAGTCTCAATTCCCTGTGGTGTAGATGGTGGATTGGGGGTTCCTGCTTAAGTCTTTTACCTGAGGTGAGCATAATACAAGGGATATGCTCTAGAATGCTCTAGAAAGTTCGGAAAAAATTTGTAACAATACCTCTTGTAATTTTAAAGTACTTAAAGGTAAGTGTATTTTGAACAGACCTCACCCTGGCCTCTTGTTTTTTAGCTCCATTTTATTCTATCCCAATTTGCTCAATTATTTTATGTTTTTAACTTATTGGTATGGATTGCTCTAAGCATCTCAAATTTTGTTTTAAAATGAGTTGAAGAATGAGTAAATAATAAACATTACCAGGAAATAACTTGAAAAATGCTGTTAATGCCATTTACAACAAACAAATGTGACTTGACAGAAAGCCCTCCAATGCATTCCCATTGTACTAGAATAAAACCCAAACTCTGTAACATGGCTTACGAAGTTCTACGTGAGTGACTTTTACCTACCTCTACTGTTAAAGGCTTTGGTCACACAACCAGATTAAACAAACAAAATGATGGATGATCAAGTTCCTTTTCCAAAAAAGAGAACACAAATTGTAAGAGTCATGACATCTTTCTTGCCTTGCCTTGTTATTTTTCCAAATGCCACACGATATCTTCTGCTCCCTTGCAGCAATCCTGTGTATTCTAGGCTCGATAAAATTGAGTAAATATATTTGCACATATAATGGTATCTAGGTTTCTCACTGTTGAAGGAGTAAGACTAGAAGGTGCATTGTGGTGTTGAAATGGAATTGGAGGTTAAAAATAAAATGTATGTGTGTATGTGTGTCTGTCTGTGGGGAAATCCCACATAACAAGGAAACGCAGGCAGTTTCTAAGAGCTGTGGGCAGCCTCCAGTTGACAGCCTACAAGGAGCTCTGGCCAGCAAGAAAATGAATCCCTCAGTCTTCTAACTACAAGTAGGTAAAATCTGCCAACAACCTGAGTGAGCTCCGATATTTCCCCAGTTAAACCTCACACGAGACCACAATCCCAGCCCATACATGGATTGCAGCCTTGTGAGATGCTAAGCAGAAGTCATCTTCATAATTATCTTAATAATATTGAGTCCTACAATCCATGAACATAGTATGTTTATCCATTTATTCCAGTCTTTTAAAATTTCTCCCAGCAATGTCTTGTAGTTTTTAATGTATATGTATTGCATATATTTTGTTAAATTTATATATGTATGTATCTATCTATATATCTATCCATCTATCTAGCTATCTATATTCCAGCTGTGTCACTGAGAGGTACTAGAAGCAATGATCTTCTAGTAGCAATGAGTACCCTTAGTACCCAGATTTTGGTTTCTAAATACCATTCTCCACTTTAAAAGAAACTAAGAGCCTTTGGAGAAAATATTCCACATCTAGGACAGGGAAAGTGCAAGTGCCCAGAAATTTTGTTTTGCCAGAAAATAAAAAAGGCTTAAAAATGACGGCAATTATATATCAGAAGGACAGAAGATATAACAGAAGGGGGTTTCCAATGGACAGATCTGGAGCACTTGGAATATCAAAATATATAGTAGTAGTAACAAATTATAAACCATTGACTAAAGAAACTGTGATTCTATACTGATATGAATAAATAACTAGATAAGTAAATAAATAGGAGAGAAGAGAATGTCCCTTACAGTAGAATGCCAAGTAATAAACATAAAAGGAATCATATAGTTAGAAAATCATTAACAGTTGCTGAAACTAATAGGCAAGAGTTTGGTGATGACTGCGATATTTACATCATCTTAAGGTATCTCCTCACAAGTTACATATTAGTTACCATGGAAAATAGTATCTGTACAATGAAGAGACCTTGTGGATACCTCTCTAACCAAGTGATCATTTAGATATCGCTTTATTGGAGAAACCAACCATATATACCTTTTAATAGGATATACTGAGAAGGCCTCAACATCACTTCTGTGTTAGTCCTGCCAAAAATCTGAATCTAATCATGAGGATTAGATTGAGGAATTTCCACATAAACACACCCATTTTGAAGGACTTTCTACAAAATAACTGGCCTGTATGCTTCAAAGATTCCCAGGTTGAGAAAGATGAAGACCAAAGAGGTGTATATTAGTTATTTATTGCTATGTAACAATATTACCACAGTTTTAGTGGCTTAAAGCAACATACCTACATCATCTTCTAGTTTTTGTGAATAAGAAGTCAAGACTCAGCTGAACCAGCTCTTCTGCTCAGGGGGTTTCACGAGACAGTCAATGTGCCAGTCAGAGCTGCAGTCTCGTCTGAGTTCACCTGAAGAAAGATCCAAGTTCACTCAGGCTGTTGACAGAATTCAGTTCCTTGCGATTGTAGAACTGAGGGATTCTTTTCCTTGCCGGCTTCTAGCTGGCTTCCAGCCCTCTCTGATTCTAGAAGCCACCTTTACTTCCTTGCCACATGGAATTCCCCAACATGGCTGCTTGGTTCCTCAAAGCCAGCAAGAGAGAGACTCCAGCAAGATAGGCACTGTAATCCTATGTAAAATAATCATGCGATCACATACACATAATCACATACACCCTATCACCTTCGCCTTATTGTGTTTGTTGGAAACAAGTCAAATCCTGCCCTCACACAAGAGGAGGGGAACACACCAGGATGTGAACACCAGGAGGTGGGGATGGTGGAGGCCACCACAGCAATCCGTCTGGAATAACACTGTGATAAAGCATGGTGACTGGGTCATAGCGTATGTTCAGCAGATCTTTGTTGGGTCAATTTAAGAAATGTGGGCTTTCTCTTAGAGTCCTTGGGCAGTATTTCTATATACATATTGTATGTAAATGATATCAGCAATTAATCTTTGATAAGAATAAATAATTCTTTACTTCTTTTAGTGGTCTTTGGAAGTCTTATTACATTTAATAAGATCACCTTTTACTCTTAGCAGCACTAGGCTTGTGTGAAACAGCATATTTCTGAGGATAGTGTTGGAGTACATGTTTCAAGTTGTTGCAAAGTACAGATCAGCCTAGTACTTGAAATCCATGAATTTAAATCAGATCATAATTCTCAATCTCAAAGACGGAGCCAACTCATGAATAATAAAACTGTGTTATAGTGCAATGATTCCAATCAGTACACAATATTTTCTTTCCCAAATCAAACATGAGGTTTTCTACCCAAGTCTCTTGTAGCAGCCAAGAATTTAGTTTGATATACAAAGGGTGATCCGTGTAAAAAGACATTATGCAGAGGATGGTGTGCAGCTGTTCTTCGTATCAATGAAGGTCACACAGAGAGGAAATGGCCTTACATTAAAACAGGAGGGATTTGGGACAGATACTAAACACACTTTCCTGACAGAGGGATGTAGTACAGATGGATTCATGATGAAAAACAACTGTGGAATTTTTCCCTAGAGATTCTCACAAATGGGGTGGACACCCATCTGTTGATGATGCTTTGAGGTCCCTTCTAAGAAGCAGATCACTGCAGGAGCTCCTGAGGTTCCCCTCTGCCCTTTCACCTGCATATGGAGAGTGTGTTAAACAGAGGAATTATGTTGTTTTCATTGATAAATAATATGAACCACTCGTAGAAACATAAAATCACATAAAACGCTCATACCCAGAACAAATCTATACACTTCCCATCCACTTTCCTGTTAAAGAAGAGATTCCTTTCTCTAGAGAAAATATCCTGCAGTAGTCAGAATGACTAAAAATAAAATAATGAGTTTAGAGAGAGAGCGGCGAGTGAAACGCTTTGAAGCCAACTGCATCCAGGTGTGACACACTTAACTAAAAGCCAGTTTAAAAGCAGGTCATTGAAAATAGACTCTTTAAAGGCTGAAGGAACAAAAATGTGTGTTTTCAAAAGAAAATGAAGAGAAAAGAGATTTATTGATCTTGATTGCTAGTCTAGAGAATCACTTGTCTTTCCTATTTTAATAGATAAAAATTCTTTACTTGATGCTCAGAGTCTCATTTTAAAAATCTCAGATGGCTGCATAGACACCGTTGTGAAGCCTGCCTCCTCCCAAATTTGTAAGAAAAAGTAGGATTTAATTATCATGCCAGAGAAAAAGAAAGAACCTAATGACTGGAGAGAATTTTCATCTTTTAGGAGTAGCCTTTGGAGAAACTTCTTTGAATCAATTCTTTTAAAACAAAAATCAACATTTTACAATTTAATAAAATCAATGAAAACTCATGCTAGATTCCAAAATTAGGAATACTATAAAATGTGCAAAATTTTTCACTCAAGTTTGATACATGACTTGAAAATACATTTTTGAATAAACAAAGGCTTTATGGCGATATAGATTAAGCTAGAAGTTCATTCTTTATAGATGCGGTCATAGTGACTCAATTTCCCTACTCCTTTCTTATAGGAAAATTAACAATATAGTGAAAGGGAATAACCTGCAGTCATACTAATCTATAAGTTCCAGGATAAAATTTCCAGCCGTGCTTACAGAAAATGTTGTCTTTAAGTGATAGCACTTCCAAGAAGAGTAATCAGTAAATCAATAGAAAGAAGGAACTACATCCTCATAACAGGCCCCAATTCCTTCAGTTCACTTATTTTCATTCTTCTCTGTGAGCTCACTGAGCTGGTGCATAAATTAGAAGCATTGCACAAACTATTCCAGCATGAGAGTAAGGCCTGCAAAATCTCTTTCATATTAGGGCTGGGAATCTGAAAAATGTTTTAATAATGTCTTAAAACTCCCTAATTGATCAATGCCAGTGATTTTCTCTTTGCAATAGTTGCCTTGGAAGGCCATCTATTTTGATCCACTGTGTTGCCATTGCTGAAAACGTCTCGGGAAATTCCTCTTTGGAACACTTTCAGAGTCTGCATTAGTCTTTTTGCATCTCTTCGTTAGTGACAATATTTTGGTTTACTTTATGCTGAGAGTGAATTTGTTTCTTTATATATTTTAAACAGCCAAAAGTCACTCTACCTATGGACTGGTGGGAAATACAATTTTTTTTTCTGTAAAATGAGAAATGGTTATAAAGTCATGGGACTGATTTTTGTTCTCTAGATTGGAAGTTTATATTCTCCTTTTCATATGCTGTCATTGTGTCCATGGGCAATTTAGTCAACTGCTCAATGCTTCAGTTTCCTTCTTTGTAACAGGAGGAAACAACAGCCCACATAGACTTGTTGTGACTATTAAGTGACATCATAAATGTACAGTAGTAATTAGAGTGCCCAGCACACAGTTAGAGCTCAATAATTCTTGCTCAGAGAATAACTACATGAAGGGACTTCCAGCCTCCTCCTTCCTATCAAACTCCTTTCTCCATCTATTCAAATCCAGTGCATCATTCAAAACTGACTCCGAATCCAGTCTCTGAAGTCACCTCTTTGGTGTAACTAATTCATTTTGCAATTCTCTATTTCCAACCCATATTGGAGTCTTGAAGATTGATCTTTCATCATGACTCTTAAATCCATCCCCTTTTCTCTATCCTACTTCTTGTCTTCAACCTGTGAATCCATGCACTCCCCATGTCGCAGGCAGAGTGCTCTCTAAAGTGTAAGCCTGGTGGAGTCGCTTTCCTCCTGAAACACTTTAGTGCCTCCCCATTGTCCTCTGGTAAAGGACAATCTTCTCAGTAGAACTATAAGGCCATTTGCCCTCTGAACCCGGTTTACTGCGGAGGCATCAGTGCCACAATTCCATAAATGTAGCATGTTCTCGCTTTCCCAGGACTTTGCACGTGGCTAACATATGCTCTCGTACTCTGGCTTCAGGCTAACTCCTACTGTTTCCTCTGGGTTTAATTTAGAATTCAGATGCTCCCAGAAGTACACACTCCCAGGCCCACTTTGGGCCCCACCTCCCACACAAGTCTCATTTAGGTATCTCTCTTAAGTAATCTTACAGCACCCGCTCACTCATTGCACCGTATTGTAAAGCTCTATTTATTTGAAATTTATTTCCACATAGGAACATGAGCTTCTGGAGGGAAGGCACTGCGTCATGTTCATGCTGGTCCTAGTTGAGCCCCCCCAGGACCTGGTGTTCATATATGTACCCCTAGAAACATAAAAGGGATCAGTAATCATTTATTACATGAATGAATGAACAAATAATGTTTCTGACACCTTATTTACTATTCTTGTGACTCATTAACAATTTTTATTGCTATTAGGATTATTTTTTAAATCTTGGAAATCCTTGGAAAAACCAATACCTTCTCCCAAATAGATGCATAGCTAATCCTCTCTCTTAATGTGGGTCTCTGCTCACCATCCATCTCAGAGAGGTTTCCTCAGACCACATAAGGAAATAAGACACACAATCACCCCACTGCCAAACACAGCTGTGTTTTTCCTGATAGCATTTATCTGTTCTGGAGATTATAGTCTATATTTATCATTTGTTTGTTTATTCCTGATCTCGGTAATCGCCGTAAGACTGAGTTTGTTTGATTTTTTACCAGTGGGTTCTTAGCTCCTACAATATTGCCTGGCACAGAGTGGATGCTTAATGTTAGTAAAGTATTGAATTCCAGATTATAAATTCCCTGAGAACAGTAAAATGCATATGCTGCACATCCTCTAACCTGAAATGTTAGAGTATATAATTGATAGGTATATAT
Source organism: Equus caballus (assembly GCF_041296265.1). Lineage (NCBI taxonomy): Eukaryota > Metazoa > Chordata > Mammalia > Perissodactyla > Equidae > Equus > Equus caballus. The sequence continues at coordinate 52,486,707 of NC_091685.1, forward strand.
ATATATATATATATTAGTTGAAGTTGCCTTCAAAAAGCTGGTATCTACCTTTGTATCTTTTCAGAGAGGTTAATATTATGGATGAGTAACAGGGAGCCTCTTCAGACAGACAATCCTTGTGGGTAGGCATTGAGGGGGGGAATTAAAAATTAAGTGAGCATCTCCAACCTGTGGAAAAGGAGGCGAAAAGTTTCTTTGAATCAGATCTTTGTTCTGCTAAGAATCACTTGAAGTTTTGCCCTTATCTAAGTTTTGCCTACATTTATGTAAATGTAGGATAGGAAGGTTTCTCCTGTCTGAAGTGGAAGGAAGATCTTGAAACAAAAGGCTCCCGTTCTCTAGGACCCGTGAGCAAAGGAAGACCCTGAGATAGAGTTAGATTAATTTGTACAAGAAGCTTCGAACTTCTGGAGGAGAGGAACTCAAACATGTGACTTTGTTCCCTGTGATTTGGCACGGGGGGGATGGGGGATCTGTCAAGTTGAATCAGGGTGTCCCTGACCTAGGCTCAGAGGCAGAGACGAGCAAGGGCTCCCCTAGGAAAACTCATCTGCAGAAAGGGTGGAGGTGGATTTACCCCAAAGCTAAGGCAGCTTTTAGGGTCCTTCGCTTACAGGGCCCCTTCTTCAGTCTCTGAGTGGGTCCCTAGCAATGTACCCACATGGTTGTGTGTGTTTAACTGCTGCCTGATGAAGACAACTGACTCTCGCCAGCCCAACCTTCCCATCTTGGACTTCTTCAGTAGCATCACTGGAGTGGCTGCAGCCATTTTGGGATCCAGCTAAGGGGAGGTTGAGGTAGAGATATGTTTAGTTTAGTTTAAAGGTGACATCTTTAACTGGTTCAAAGTCAATTCTTTTTATTGTTAAGTTTTTGCTAGCTGCCCTAGTGCAGGAATGACTTACAAGAATATTCCTACCGCCCACTCTTCAGAATCCCCTGGTCCCAGGACAAAAAGGGCCAGATTTCCTGTGGTGCCCTGTATCACCTGTCACTAGATGTATGTGGACTATTCAAGAGAAACAAGCTCTTTCTATTTGGGGAACCTGGAAAACTATGATGAGACTTAGTTTAAAATGAGACTACAAGATGTTTTAAAGTCACTGATTTGATGGTTAGCAAAAGATTCTGGAAGAAATGGAATCTAAATGCCACTTTACCAGTGTTTGCTGAAGAAGGTGTTAACTGTTTGACTCCTAAGACAAAGCAAAGAGAAGAAGATGTAGAGTGTGATTTTTGAGGCTTTTGCCTGAGACTCTACCACTCCCTGCCCTCCACCAAAAAACTTGTCTGGAAAACTGAACCTCACGATGGAAGAGGACCCAGTGTCCAACGATGCTGGTAGGTCAAGCGCACTGCCTCCCAAGCCTCAGCACGCTGGCACGCGCAGACTGACACGGTGCTCGCTGCTCTAGTGTAGGAATCACTTGTAAGAATATTCCATAGGCAGATTCCAACTGGAAGTAAGGTTATTTTTCCTGTAGGTGGAGAAATTGAGGTACCAGAAATGGAGAGTGTGCTTTGAGGATGAAACTCTATGCCAAATGAAAACTCTATATGAACACTGATTAAGACGGTAAGAGTAAAAGGGACCATAATGGGAAATACAAGTGTAGGTAATGGAGGGCTTATATGGCTCTCTCCTCATGGTCATCCTTATGTTCTTAAGAACACACCCCTGTATAACTCTGGCACAGTGCTTGAAAGACCTAAGACAAGCATTTGAGGATTAGGAGAGCCATTGGATGTGCTGGACATCTTCCGTTTGTCCCTCCAGGTCCTACTGTGTTCCCCAGAGGGCTGACCTGTAAGGACTGCCTCATTGAACTCCTTTGCCCTCTGGCTACTGGTTGCCTTGATAGGGAGCATCAGTATGAGATGGGGGGCAGGAGGAGAATGAGCTCAAAATCTTCATTGACCTGATATGGTGGACTAAACATGGTGGTAAATTCTCTGCTATTTCTCCTAGTGAAAGATGGATCCTAATTCCTCCCTCTCGATTAATCTGGACTGGCCTAAGTGGCTTGCTTGAATGACTGAATGCAGAGGGAGTGCCATTTTTGGACTTCTGAGGCAAAGTCATCACAAGAAGCCTTGCAGCCCCATCTACCCAAGTCTCCTGGAGCACTCACTCTTGGAGCTCTGAGCTGTCATGTAAGAAGTTTGATTACCCTGTGACTGCCCTGCTGGAGGAAGCTACAGGGAAAGACTCCGTGGAAAGAGAGCAATGCTGGTCCCCCCTCAGCTATTCCGGCCTTCCCGGGCAGATATGTGAGTGAAGACACCATCTTGGAGGACATTCCAACCCCAGCAGATATATCATGGAGAAGAACCAAGAAACACAGCCAACAGCAGAACTGAGGCCCCAAATATATGACCCCCATTGAGCTGTGCCAGACATCTCCAGCTGTTCAAACCACCCCAGCTGAGGCTTGAGGCATTGTGAAGCAAAAATGGTCCATTTCCTCTGTGTCCTGCCAGAATTCCTAGCCCACAAAATTGTGAGCATAATACATAATTATTGTTTTACCCTAGTTGGTTTGAGGGTGGTTTGTTACACAGAAACCAATAACTAAGCACCTGGTAACCTCCCACTGGGTCATCCCTGGTGGGCTATGTGCCTCTGCCAAAGTCTCTTCAAGACAGCCTTCTCCACAGAGCTCTTCTTGCCATCCAGCTTGTGGGAGGTGATGGCTCCCTGCCATTACTAGCTGTACTATCCTTTGTTATTGGCTTTCTTAAATCTTGTCCACCTTTTAAAAATAGTTCCCTAATTAAACTCTCTTGAATTACCCAGTTTGAGAGTATCATCTGTTTCCTATTGGAATCTTGGCTCATCTACCAGACGTGATACACATCTCAAGACTTATTAAAGAGCAGAGGAGAAAGCTACAGTTTATGTAAGGAAGTTCAAAATTATGCTTCAGAAAGCCACAGAAAAATTTGCACTAGCTAAACAGTATGTCTGTGTACTTATATCAAGGACTTATATCGGGTAATTAGCATCTTACCCTTATTGAAATACTTTCGAAAAGACTAGGTTTTTAAGATTTTCCTTTAAGATTTTCTGGATTCAGTGAATCTTACCCATTTTGCTTTGTTTGGGAGGAAAATGGTCATTTTCTGGGACACTGCATTATTTTGTTTAACTAACAGTTATGTGACACTTTCTATCTTCCAGGCACTCTTCTAAGACCTTTGCAAATAATAACCCATTTAATTCTCCTAATAACCTTATCAGCCATGTGCTATTATTATTTTACAGATGAAAACACGGGGGCATGTAAAGATCACATAGCTGGCCTGAGGGCTCACAGCTAGTAAGTGGCCGAGCTGGTGCTCAAAGCCACACGGTAGATGTAGAGTGTGCACCCTTTACCACTGTGTCCTGCCATTAAATCTTGCAGGAAAGATTTAGAAAACCAGAGAAATGAGTCGTGCTGGTCTGCTTTATGGTTAGCCTCAGTGAGGGCAGAGCTGATGGAGAGTGAGAAAGAGAGAGAGGTTGGATGCTCCTCACAGGGCAGACACTAGAGAGGACAAGTGTAGTAGTTATCTGTTGCTGTGTTACAAATTGCTTCAAAATGTAGTGGCTGAAAGCAACAATAAGTTTTTATGTCTCCTGGTTTCTGTGGATGGGGAATTCACATGGGCTACAGCAGGCCCTCCAATCCTATATGTCCCGAGTCTCAGGTGGAGGATGAGGAGGCTTGGGGTTGGAATCATCTGAAGACTCCTTCCATCCTGGGCGGGTCTAGCTGGATGTGCAGCCTGCAATACGCCTCACAACCCTGCACCCTCTCTCTGGTTCCGGGGGTGCTTAGAGGAGATGCCATCCACAAAATGAAATGTGTGGGAGTTATTATTTTGGAGAACCTGGGTTAGGTGATTATTTAAATGTTTTCGTCAGGATTTCTGAAGAAAATACAGAGTAAGTTCAAACTAGGTAAAAGGATTATTTTTAAAAGCATGGGGAGAGTTTAAGAAAAACCAAAAATAAGCGATTATGTAGAACTCCAGAAGTAGCAAGGAGAGAGCCGTTACCTGTCCCAGGACTGATTGGACCCTGAGGCTATTGGAAGAGAATGTCTGTGGCCTTTAGGGAGGGAGGCAGATAACCAAGGATGAGCTGGGGGAGTAGGAGGAGGGTGACTAAACCCTCTCACCTCATTGTCCTCCTGCCCTCTGATCCCCATGTCTAACGCCCTTGAAGGCCGTATGGCCAGACCAGTCTCCCAGGATCTGGAGTAGGGTGATGGTGAGATGGTGGAGAATGGGTCTGGACAGGCAAACAGAAGGTACCCAACACACCAAGATATCATCAGGGTCCGGGTGGGGGAGGGAGGAGTATGTTTTGGCGAGTCACCAGTTGTCCCTTATAGAGCTTCAGGTGAATGCTGCTGGAGTCTGTGAGGCCTCCATTAACAGACTTTCTATTTTGTTTTATCTTATGAAATTACCATTTTTGTAGGTTAAAAAAACTGGAAAAGTAGGCAATTGTGTGTAGTTCAACTTAATATTCTGGGTACTTTCCAATAAAGCTGGTATTAGATAACTGTTCATATCAGATGACTAAAAATGTGGCTCCTCATTGTTTTATTGTTGAGTATTTTCTGTATTAGCACTGCCTAAAATACTTAAGTGGAATGGGTATTCTAATTGGCCCACAGTAAACATTTTTTCGTTGTTCAGGGATGAGGCAAGACAAAAACCTAAAGTCAACAACACTTTTGAGGTCAGCATGTTGCTCACTACAGCTCGTGGCAGTGTGAACCTGGCGCCCCACTGAAATAGGCGAACCTACCTAGCAGTTAGCCTTTCGAAGGTGGACAGCCTTGAACCCAAGCAGAGAACTGTAAGGGGTGGCCCTGAGGCAGGGTTTCAGGGAGGCCCAGCAGGAAAGAGAGAAAGAGGAAACTCAGGATAGACCGTAGGAAGGGGACGTTGTGAATTCCATGTTCAAATCATGCCTTTGACCATCTTGTCCTCTAATCACATATTATTTAGTAACCTATTGGATAAAGACGTCCTAGGCTTTTGAGTTTTTTTTCTCACTCTGCCATGCAGCTAGGAAGGTGTGAGGTAGAGGCTGGTTAATGTGGATTTTAAGGGAATGTTCACTGAGGCATATATTTAAAAATCCTTGGGGCTGGCCTCGTGGCGCAGCAGTTAAGTTCACATGTTCTGCTTCAGTGCTCCAGGGTTCACCGGTTCAGATCCCAGCACGGACCTATGCACCACTTGGCAAACGCCATGCTGTGGTAGGTGTCCCAAATATAAAGTAGAGGAAGATGGACATGGATGTTAGCTCAGGGCCAGTCTTCCTCAGCAAAAAGAGGAGGATTGGTGGCAGATGTTAGCTCAGGGCTAATCTTCCTCAAAAAAAAAAATCCTGTTACCTCCCACTAAGCACAGGGTGGAAACAGAATGTGCCCCTGAAGCAGATTTCTGTTGTCTAAGCAATGGCTTGATTGGTATGGTATAATGAGTCCCCAAAGATGTGCATGTCCTAATCCCCTGGACCTGTTAAAATGTTACCTGACATGGTAAAAGGGACTTTGCAGATATAATTAAATTAAGCATTTTGAGATAGGGACATCATCCTGGATTATCCAAGTGGTTCCAATGTAATCATGAGGGTCCTTTTAAGAGGGAGGTAGGAGTGTTAAAGTTAGGAGAAGATGACGTAAAAATGGAAGTACAGATTGGAGTGATGTGGCCACCAACCAAGGGATGCTGGCATCCTCTAGAAGATGGAAGAGGTAAGGAAGGGATTCTCTTCCAAAAGGAACTAGCTCTGCAGAAACATTCATTTTGTTCCTGTAAGATTTTATTCAGACCTCTGATCTCCAGAACCATAAAAGAATAAATTTGTATTGTTTTAAACCAAATTTGTGATAACTTATAACAGCAGCCATAGGAAACTAATAATTGTGGTTTCCCTAGTTATGTGAGTATAGAGTGAGGAGGTATGCATGAGGATAGAGTCCTTTCGACACTCACTCCATGTTGTTACTCCTTACAAACCCAGATGTGAAATTTGCATGAAGAGGATAGCAGACTCAGAAAGACTGGGACCAAGACACATACCCCAAAATTTGGAGTTAGAGTGAGCTGTCAGGGTAGACTCAGAGGGTTCCCATCAAGACACAGTAGCAGAGAGGGCCAATGGGATGCCTGGGGATACAGTGTCCTTAGAAAAGGGAGGAGGTCTTGGCCGATCCAGGCTCGACATAAGATCCCAAGTGTTGTTCGGGGGACGACTGATCTGACACAGCTGATGATGTATGTTACAAGACCCTCAGGACCCAGCTGCCTAGAGATGGTGTTTTTAGGGAATAATGGCTAAGCAAGCCATTGTAGACAAATAATGAGAGTTCTACTCCAGGAATCCAAGCAGGAGGCGTCCCTGAAGCCAGAGCATGGGCTTGGACCAGCTCAGCAAGGGTTAACAAGGACCTGAGGAACTCTGGGGACCAGGTTTCCGCAGTGGCACTGTGTGGCAGTGAGAAACACCGGTAGCAGTGGGCCGACTGGACTTCAGTCATCTCTCCACTCGGCCTCTCAGCAAGGATTGACCGGACTGGCACTGAGTGATCCCTGGAGGTCGCTGGTAAATGGTGATGGGGTGGGGTGGGAAGTGGGGAAGTGGAGGTAGTCACAGGGGTGGGGAGTGGGAGGAGAGGATGAGGTGGAGTTTAAGATTTACTGGGCTACCTGCTTGTAGGTGTTGTTTTGACTGACGGGGTTAATTGGAACAAAATAAGAGATACGTGTAGCTGATTTTTTTCCTCCGGGTTTATGGAGCAGACCATACTAGACACACATGTTTGTGTTCTGTTAGAAAAATTTTAAAAAATTTTTGGTTTCCTCTTTATAGATTTTTGGGAATCTGAACTTAAACTGTACTAATTTCTTTTTCTTTTTTTTGAGGAAGATTAGCCCTGAGCTAACTACTGCCAGTCCTCCTCTTTTTTTGCTGAGGAAGCCTGGCCCTGAGCTAACATCCATACCCATCTTCCTCTACTTTATATGTGGGACATCTACCACAGCATGGTGTGCCAAGCGGTGCCAGGTCTGCATCTGGGATCCAAACCAGCGAACCCTGGGCTGCCGAGAAGCGGAACGTGCGAACTTAACCGCTGTGCCACCCAGCCAGACACTGTACTAATTTCTATATTTTTTACTTTTGTCCTTCATTAAACAAACAATCTTGTAGGGGCTGGCTCAGTGGCCAAGTGGTTAAGTTCGCGCGCTCTGCTGCGGTGGCCCAGGGTTCGGATCCTGGGCACAGACATGGCACCGCTCCTCAGGCCACGTTGAGGCGGCGTCCCACATCCCACAACTAGAAGGACTTGCCACTAAGATATACAACTGTGTATGGGGGGTTTGGGAAGATAAAGCAGAAAATAAAAAAAAAGAAGATTGGCAGGAGTTGTTAGCTCAGGTGCCAATCTTTGAAAAAAAAAATCTTGTAGTACTGCAAAATTACAGGATTTGCATGTACATGCCTCATGTCCTTTGAATGTTAGCTTCTCTAATTGGGAGACCCCATCAACAGACATTTTCCAGAAGTTGCTTAACCTTTACAGAGAGCCTGCTTTATGAGAGACATTGCTCTACAATTTTACCTAGCTCATCTCACTGGAATCTTCCCGCAATTCAGTGAGGTATCTTATAAAGGAGGAAATAGCTTCATAGGCTCAGGAGTTTCTTGTAGGTGGTTATAATAGATGGATCTCTAACCATATGATTGATTTTATAAGCATCAGTTAGGATCACACTTAAATCAAGTGTCGAGTGAAGCATGAATGTTAGTAGGATGTTTGAATACGTCTAGCAACTAAACTGAGATTTAACATAAATATAAAAGTAATATAACAACACTTTGCATGTCTCTTATTTCTTACAATTAATCACTTCAAAGAAATCCTATTGTCAGATAGCCCAGCATATCCTCCTTAAACTCTACCTCCTCCACTGATTACCTGAACTCTACACATGCCAATAATGTGTGAAAGATGTGTGAAGGAGTGCTTAGTACCGTACTGTGAATACAGGAAGTCCTTGTTAAAGTTTGGTTAAAAAAAAGAAAAGGTAAAGTTTGGTTGCATAAAAAGTTAGCAAAAACATCGTCTGAAATGCACAGTAATGAATAGGGGAGGCAAAAAGGAAAAAATGTTGGATATTATTTCTAAAGTTACAGCCTGATTTAAAAAATAGCAGCTACAGAATGACTCACCTGGTATATGACTCCTTTTTGCAAAAAGTCGAAAACGCACTATGAATTTGAAAGACAGGATTGCAAAAAGTCTCCTGACTCTGTATACTTCTAAAGCTACAAAATAAAAATTCTTTACATATAGAAGAGCATTGCTCTCTCAATGTTTTTATTTACCTTTGATTTTTGGAGGGCTTTATTTAATATATGATCGCCAATCACCATTTGAAATAAACATTTCTTTTTTGTTTTCAAACTTTTTTTTATTGCTTTTTCACCCCGGATTTCCCCAGCACATAGTTGTATATCCTAGTTGTGGGTCCTTCTGGTTGTGGCATGTGGGATGCCACCTCAGCATGGCCTGATGAGCCGTGCTATGTCCACGCCCAGGATCCAAACTGGCAAAACCCTGGACCGCCGGAGGGGAGCGCGAGAACTTAACCACTCGGCCATCGGCCCAGCCCCTGAACTAGACATTTCTGCTGTCCACAAGCATTCGCTTCTCCGTTCCTTTGCAGACTTTATTCAAGTGTCTTCCCCTTCCTCACACCTCGAATGGACCTCAGGAGAAGCAGACCTCACTACCTGCTCCACGGGTGACTCTGGTGCATCCAAGGCTAACTCCATCCCTAATGCAAGTGACGGGAGAGGACGTGTGACCAAAATAATGTGAGGAGAGGTTTCCAAGGGGCATCTGAGAACGACTCATCATCCCAGTGAGAGATCCTCAGAGTAACCCTCTCTCCAGATGTTGCATGATTGTTCTGCAACGACTTTGCTATTACCCTGAAGATGAAGGTTCTATTTAGAGTGGGGCAAAGAACTCTAGCAGGTGACAGGACTGTCACCTCTAAGGCCCCTCCTCCTTCTCTTCTAATTAATTGAGCCAACAAATATCTGATTGTTTAAGCTAGTTTGAGTTGGGTTTTCTGCCATTTGCAGCTGAAAATATTCTAACCTATACACTGCAAGATTTTATTCTGTAAATATAATTCTGGTGTAGAGTCAATAAAACGAATAAAAAAGACAGTCCTGCTCATGGTATCAAAATGATGAGACTCATGCAAACCCCGAAGTCTGTACTTAGGGGCCTGCCAAGCCAAATAAACACCCGGTAAGGATTACTTTAGCTAAAAATCTTGCCAATTCAAGAATGCCCGTTCATCTGAAGTCATCAAGTTTCAGTTTCTGAACATTGTACATTGCATATTTTGTGAAATTACACATTTCCAGGGATAGCAAGAAGCCCAAGTGATAATTTACCTGGAAAGGACAGTGAAGAGGGAAGAGGGGTATATAATTTGTGTATGAACTGCTGTAGAACATTTGCCTGTTTTTAGCACCACATGAAATGATTAGAATTTAAAAAAATAAGATTTAAAAAATCCACCAAATTAAGAAAAGGCCATGAATTACTTTTTAGGCACATTTAAAGAGAATCACTCGAATTGGAGCCATTAAAATGTATTACAAGTTGTAAGGATACTTCTCACCTTAAAAAGAACATTTGATCAATGAGTAGATGGTATCAGTATACGTAATTTTTAGAAAGCATTCTGAATTTAAATAATCACAGAACTATCAATACAGGGTTTCAAATTGAACTATCTCAAGCAATTAACCTAAAATAACGTATCCATTTTGTTTAGAGCCCCAGCAGGGAAGAACAATTAGCAACTTATGAATTACCATTTGTCTTAAACTCCAGAAGTATGCTCGTGACTTGAATAAATATGCTCTCGAGTATAAAATAGGACCCAAATTTACTTTAAAAATTGAAATGGTTTTATTTGTTAAGTGATTTTTATGGTCTATAATCAAATGATTAACTGTCAAAAAAACCCATTTACTTTTTATGTAAAGACAGATTATTTCTTAAGTTTGCTTATTTTTCTTCCCAACTAACATTTATGGCACACATTACTTTACGTAGGAGTAAAGGGCTAAAAAGCTGATCCAGCTCTCAAGTAAGGTAGTGTATTGATTTTTGGAGTCCGAGAGAGATTTCTACTTTGTATTTTGCATTTACTTTGTATTTATGTATTTTGCAAAAAAACATAATTCTATTTTTTTAATTGAGTAAGTTGCGGGATATCTGTTCTGTTGGTCAGAGCTTGTTCATATCTAATCACTGTATTGTCCCCAGCTGATCTGAGAGTAACTATTTTCCAGTTCGTTCTCGGACTGATAGCTTATGATGTTAAATATTTACTACTTCATGTGAAATGGCTGCAATCTTTAAACCAAATTAATAATTATTTATTAAATATCACCATGTGCAAAGTGCTGTATTTAAATATTATTATTTTCCTTGCTGGACATAAAAATCCAGGTTGTTTAAGTCATATCGCCACCTCATAAGGTGGACACAGTATCCCCACTGCCTTGTTTACAGTAGAGAAAACCTCATCACAAACTAAAGAAACTCGAGTTGCAAAACAAGTTAGTGAAAACATGAGTAGTGATAACCATATCCAACATTCACTTAGTGAATTTAGGAGATAAAATGTTTCCTAATGCTTTTTGAAATCTCTATCACCTTACCTGCCCAAGCCTTTTTCCAGTATCTTATAAAAATGTGACTCTAGTCACATACATTTATCCCTTATATTATTTTTTCTACAAAAGTGACTTGATTTAGAGCTTATACTTTTGTGTGTGTGTGTGTGTGCTTTGCTTTAGGACCCAAACAGGCAGTGTTCTAGAAGGGGAGGTAACTCATGTATGAAAGGATAATTCAACCATTCCTAGGATCCAGAAAGCTCCTCAATGTTTCTTCAAGCTTTGTTCATCCATTCGTGTATTCATCGAGAAACGATTTTTGAGTTCCTCCTGTGTAAAATAAATTGCAATTATTTAAAAGTGTTTTGTGAAAATATACTATGACCAGGAAGACAGCTATTAGGCCATTTATTTTCTATTTTGCCGGGAATCGTACCCTCTGCGCTTGTTGGATTTGGACATGAATTTCTAAAGTGAATATTGCTCTTGGTGGCTTCCTGCTTAATGTCAGGCTAGTCTAGTGACCCTAGAAATCGTCCAGTTTTCTTAAAGCTTCCTTTACATGGACTCCAATGTAATTGCTTTCACGTTATTTGATATGTAAAAACCAACTACCTCCTATATTCAAACTTTTATAGCATTTTATTCTTACACTTCCTAAGAGACAAATTACTTTACTAAAATAATAGCATTATTTTTAAGTAATGATACTGTGTCCCATTTAGGCCAACATTTAGCATATGTCCCATTAATTTTTAGATAGAAATTAAATTAACTATCCTGGCTTCCTGGTTCTTGGGCAGTTACTTATTACTTTTTTTTTCTTATCTGCAAAATTAAATTCCATCAATTCTATCAATGTTCCTGCATCTGGAGCCACATCTTCCGCTTTCCTGCTGGAGCCTGCCTCCCACCTGTCCACTTGTGTACCAGGTCCTCTTCCTCCTTAACTTCTATGAGGCTCTTTTGACCCCTTCTCTCTTCTGCATCGTCCTTTCTTTCTGCACTAAATTATTCCCATCAACATGAAAACATGTGGAATATCTTCCATCTTATTAAAAACAAGCCCTCTCTTGACTCCACATCCCACTCTAGCTCTGCCCCTTTTATGGTGGAGCTCCATACCTGTTTCTCTTCTCTTCACTTCCTCATTCTCTGCCTGGATCCTTTACTGGAACTCACTTACTTTGCCCCTCCACAGCACTCTCTCCTGAACCCATTGTATCCAGGCTTTCTCCCATTTCCACTTCACAGAAGAGCGCTTATTAAGCTCACAAATGACTTCACATTGCCATATCCAGGGTAAGATTCTCAGTCCTCATCTAACTTGCCTCAATCAGCAGCATTTGGCGCAGGTGACCATCCCTTCGCCATGTTCCTCACTTGGTTTCCAAGACAACACTCTGATCTCTCTTTCCCCCCATCCCACTGGCTGCCTGTCTCTCTGGTGGCTGAGTCTGCCTCCTCTTCCTGACTGGGACTCAGTCTTCAGCTCCCTTTTCTCTTCATACTCATTTCCTCAGCCATCTCGCCTCTGAGCTGAAAAATTCCAAAATTATATGCCCAGCCAATGAAGAACAAGGCTGACTTTTATTTCTCATTGTGATACATAGACAGTTAGAAAAGAAGATTCTGTGGCATCCCTCTTTCTTGATTCCATTTTCGTCTCCTCATCCTACTTGCTATCCTAGGGACCAAATGTGTTCACTTGTCTGTTTCTTTGACAAACACTCGTTGAGCGATATGTGCCAGGCTCTATGCTGTCGTATCCATAATCTAGGCTTCTAATGGCTTCTGGTCTTTGCTCTCTTTTCTTTTTTCTATCAGTTCTTCTTGCTCAATCTTATCCGTTCCCATTACTTCAGGTATGTTCTAATGACTCCTCAAACATACATCTCCAGCTCAGACTTTCTCTCCCAAGCTGCAAACTCAGAATCCTACTGACTAGATTTCTATACCTGCAATGAACACTTCAAATTCAACACTACGATTTAAATACAATTTTGTTAGAAATTCAACCAACACAAACACACCTTGACGCACTTCCTGCCTAAGTCAGAGATGAGTCATTCTCAGTTCCTCCTCTTCCCTCAGCTCACCGTGCCTTTCCAAGGAGCTCTCCAACTGCCCACCTGATCTCTATTCCTACTAATCTTGCTTCATCATTGCCTTGCCTTAATCATTTATTCTCTATGCATCTCTCGGCCTCCAGCCTTGTATTCCTGCAATCCTTGCCCCACAAAGCTGCCAGCATGATCTACCTAAATTGAAATCTGAATAGTTCACTTCCTCAAATAATATCTTTGATGATTCTCCATCTCCTATGAAACAAAGCTCACAGTTTTATTTTTTGTAAAAACAAAACCTTTTGAGCCTCATCAGCTCTTCTGAAAAAACTCAAAAGTTCTGTCCCAATGGAATGACTGGCAGATCTGAGAAGCTGACATGCTGTTTCAGACCTCTTGGTGTGTGCGTGTTTCCATGCCCTGTGCGTCTGGTGAATATGCACTCATCCTTCAAGACTCAGATCAATTCATACTTTCTCCGAAGCTCCTTGATGCCACCCAAAATTAGACCTTCTCTCCCCTGTGTTATACCTTGTATAGATCTCTTTATTTTTTCTATGTATTTTGTGTAATTTAATTGTCTGTATGTGTGTCTACTTTACTGCAGACTATGCAGGCAGAGAACAAGTATTATTAATCTTATTTCAGTCTTTTTACCTTTGTTTCATCTTTTCTAAAGAAGAGGGAACAGTTGATGTGCACTATGGTTTAAGTGAATTTTTTTAACTGCGTAAGTTTAGATAAAAAGACATTTTTTTCCTAAAACATAATAGGTATTTTCCTAATATTAGTTAGTGTATGATTCATTAGTTTTCAGTATATTGACAGAGTTATGCAATCATCACCACTATATGTTTCCAGAACATTTCTTTTTATTTTTTTTTTAAGAAGATTAGCCCTGAGCTAACATCAGCTGCCAATCCTCCTCTTTTTGCTGAGGAAGACTGGCCCTGAGCTAACATCTGTGCCCACCTCCCTCTACTTTTATATGTGGGATGCCTATCACAGCATGGCTTGCCAAGTCATGCCATGTCTACACCCAGGATCAGAACCAGCGAACCCCGGGCCGCTGAAGCAGAACGTGTGCACTTAACCACTGCACCACCGGGCCGGCCCCTCCAGAACATTTCTAATTCTAAAACATTTTCATTACCCCCAAAAGAAACTCTGACCTCATTAGCTGTCACTCTCCATCCTCATCCTCTCTCTATGCCAACTAATCTACTTTCTACCTCTATAGGTTTGCCTATTCTGGGCAATTTAATATAAATGAAATTACATAACATATGGCCTTTCACGTGTGGCTTCTTTCACTTAGCATAATATTTTCAAGGTTCTTCCATGTTGTAGCTTCTATCATTCCTTTTTATGAGTAAATAATATTCCATTGTATGGATATACTGTATTTTGTTTATTCATTCTTCAATTGATGGACATTCGGGTTTTTCCACTTTTGGGCTATTATGAATAATGCTTCTATCATTCATGTACAAGTTTTTGTGTGGACGTATATTCTCAATTCTCAGGTATATATAAGGAGTGGAATTGCTGAATCACATGATAGCTCTGTTTAACTTTGTAAGGAACTGCCAAATTGCCTTCCAAAGTGATTGCACAATTTTGCATTCCCACAATCTATGTAGGAGGGTTCTCGTTTCTCTATGTCCTTGTCAGCACTTGTTACTCTCCATCTTTCTGATTATAGCCTTCCTGGTGGATATCAAGTGGTATCTCATTGTGATTATACATGGTTTGATATCATCCTCCCATTAAAGGGTTATAAAGAGTTCCATTCTATGTAAAATCAGTAAACAAATCTTTTGTTTTATATTACTTGGAAATAAATGAGAGATAAGCCTCTCAGAAGACACAATAGTTCTTTTTTCTTATACAAACATCTTTACTGTTTCACAGGACTTAGTATATTTTAAATTATTTCTTATTATTCCTAAGATTCTGCCAAGATTCTCTCCTGTTTCCCAGTTTATTGGGGAATATAAGGCCCTCAAATGTAACAATCTTTATTAAGATTTGATGTATGTTAATTTTGAGGGGAAAATACTTTCTCACTCCGATTGTCCTATCTATCTTACATGTAAGCGTTGTGTGACGGTATAGGGCTAAGGTTAGGGACATCATGTTTAATTTGTCAGCCCTTGTGATTCTTTAGACTTTTTAAAATTATTTTTTCTTAGCCAGTCTTTCCTGGTTACTAGCTATTACCTTGTTTTTGTCTGCATTTAACCCACCCAACTTAGTATTATTTGAAAACTTTAATAAACATACTGTGGATTCCTTCCTGCTGCCCAGTATTGTATTCAGCATAGATGGTAGGTTTTAGACATTGGATGATATACTTGAACATGTGGCAGGTAGAGTGACATTTGGTGTAGTGGCTGTTTGTACCTTTATGCACACATTCCATTGGATGACGAGTCTTTCCAATGAGGTGACTGTGACCGTGGCCAGCACTCTAGTCTCTAGTTGAAGAGAGGATTATTCTAGTTTACACAAAACCTGGTGACAATGATTTGCCCAGATGGATTTCCCAAGCTAATCAGATATGGCTGGATGCTACAGGCCATTTTCTGCAGTGTTCGGGCTTTTGAGAGACTTCCGTTGACATGTCCAAATAGACTTTGATGGGGCAGTTGCTCTGTTTTTTCCAGGCTTATGTAAATATTCATCCAGTGATCTCATGTTCATACACTTTAAGCATTTCTCATTTCGTTTGGAGGCTTTTAGTTTAGTCATTGACTAAATCCTTCATTCATTCATTCATTTACAATTTATTCACCCAGGATCCATAGTGGTGTGCCTGTGACTTTCATCATTATAATTATTATTAAACCCCATCTCCTCAAAGACCTCTCTGACTTTCCTTCAAATTACCATGTGTTTACGTAGTTGTGTATAACCGAATCTACCCATTCCCTACACCCTTACCTTAGCTAGCCCAGCTTAAATATTATAACTCTCACCCTCATGCAAGCGCATAGCTGAACACTCAGCTTAACTAGTGTTTCTCCACCCTTGCAAATATGCACAAGTAAACATTAATCACTGTATAATTCATCTTACCAATCATACACAATTGTTTAATTCTGTCCCAGAAGCCAAAAGTAATAAGCATTCATATTTCTATCTCTTAATATACAGTGAGTAAAAAAGGAAGGAAAGCAAATTATGTATTCAGAAGAATAATTCACACACCGCGATAAATGCTGGAAGTTACATTAGCTTGAATGTGTCTCTTCTGTGAGGAGTTGTCAGGGCTCAGTTTAACCCACTAACGCATTTTGATTATAAAACACTTTATTTTGTGTCTTGGAATTTCCTTGTTACACCGACTTTTCCTGAGAAGAGGGTTAACATTCTTGATTGTCAACTTAAGACTGATCCTGGCAAGCAACTAACTTCCCCAGTTCATGTATATCTTTCTCATGAGTCAAATTTATTGTTTTTGTTATTTCTATCTCTAACAAAATTGCATTTAATTTGTGCCAGTGGCAGTGCTGATAATGGGCCATAAAAAATTGTTCTCTCTCCCTGCTCCCCCAAGGATATTTTGCTTATCTAACTAAAAATGTGAGGCAAATTATCTTCCCTCAAATATAGGAAGAAGAGGAATGGACAAAGCTACATGCTTTAGCGACTGGAATTAAAAGAGGTGATGTCCACCTCATAACCGTTTATCGTACAGTTTATATCACGAGGGAATTTGTCACTGCTGCCATTAGCATGTACATCCATAAAGTCAGGGACTTACAGCTGTGTCTGTAAATGGAAGCTCGTCCCCAGAGCTCCCACAGGAAACTCATCATTTGTTTCAGTTTGCATGTGCAATCAATCACGTGCTCACAGCCCGTGGACTGGAGCAGAGTGTAGCACTGGGCTTGAGTGACATGGCTTTATGGTTCCAGATGTTCTCTGATCTTTCAAAACTGCTTTGTACTAAAAGATCCACTGAACACACACTTCTAGAAAACTGCTTCTTTCAGTGCCAGCTGTATTCACTTTCTCTAAAGAAGAAGAGGCATCTTGACCCCCAAATAATGAATTCAATGAGTTCCACAGATCCTATTCTATATCTTACACCATCATATTCCTTTCAACAACTTTAGAAGTCAAGGACTTAAAGTTCCTCTCTCCCATCTTGCCGGCTTCATTGGTCAAATTCTTATTATTAGAATGATTTTAGAACCCTGATTTTAGTAGCAAGACTCTGTAGAACCAAGACTGGATGTCGCAGACTGCATGCATGGCTGTGATCTTGGTCGAGTCACAGAGCTGTGTAAAGCCTCGGTTTCTGACTTGTAACATGGATAATAAACTAGGAGAGCCTTCTTACCTGAGCAGGGTTGATACTGGAAGAACCCCCCCCCCAAAATGAATCCACTTCAAATGTCATACATTTTATAGCAAATTGTAAGAAGTTTACAAATTCATCTTTAAAGATTCAAGCTGGGGCCAGCCTGGTATCACAGAGGTTAACTTCACACATTCTGCTTTGGCAGCCCCAGGTTCCCCGGTTCGGATCCCAGGTGCAGACATGGCACTGCTTGGCAAGCCATACTGTGGTAGGCGTCCCACATATAAAGTAGAGGAAGATGGACATGGATGTTAGCTCAAGGCCTATCTTCCTCAGCTAAAAGAGGAGGATTGGCAGCAGATGTTAGCTCAGGGCTAATCTTCCTCAAAAGAAAAAAAATTCAAGCTAAAGTATGTGAAACTGAATTCTTTTTCTTTTCTTTCTTTTTTGTTTTTTTTGGTGAGGAAGATTGGCCCTGAGCTAACATCTGCAGCCAATCTGCTTTTTTTGCTTGTGGGACACCACCACAGCATGGCTTGATCAGTGATGTGTAGGTCTGCACCCAGGATCCAAGCCCGGGAACCCTGGGGCGCCAAAGCAAAGTATTTGAACTTAAGCACTATGCCACCAGGCTGGCCCTGAAGCTGAATTCATTTTAATTCATAATTAACATTGCAAAGATACACTAATTCTTAGCATAAATAGAGAATGAATCAGGTATTAACTTTTGGCATAACTTTGGGGGGATAATATTATATCATAGCATGATAGACAGTCTTCACTTCAGATCTGGCTTTGAGAGCAGGATCAGAATCTTTTGATATTTAAGTCATTCATATGATATAAAGAACATAACCCGTCAACAGTTTGCTGATTTTTCTTTTTCAGTTGTTAACTATTCTAAATTCTGCCAGATCCTTATTTAGTAATGCTTTGCCTGTGATTTGAGCAGTGTTCCAACATATTTTTCACCAACTTCATGAAATCGGCATCTGCTCCAGAATCTACAATTGCAATTTGCTGTTGATTTTCACTGTGTTGCTGGATGTTTGATACGATGAACAGGACACTGAGGGACACAAGCTTTGGCTCTTGTCCTTGGATGCTGGCATTAAATGGAAGTCATGTTTGTTTGAGTGGGAATTCATTCTATAAGTGGTCAAATTTATTAATGAATATTTTGTGACTTTTACTTTCCTCTTAACCACTGGGACTCAGTAAATGAATACTAATATGAGGTCTCCCTAAATCATCTAATGATATTAATGAGAAAACTAAATGTGGGACTGTATCTAAGACACTTAGCATAGTCCTAGCACATATTAATCAAACCATATATATTAGTAGTTTTTACCACTATCATTATTTTATAAACATTCTCTAACAAAGTTAGTTAACCCTAAACAGTAAGTTTTGGGGGTACTCACTTAACAGAATGGCCTTAACCATCTAGCAATTCACAGACTTTTGGGTTCACAGACCACTTCAGCAATCCCGCCTTCTCGTATCATTATTAAACTCACCGGAGCTTACTTCTACAAACCAACTGACAAAAAAAACTTTTTTTAGGGGCCGGCCCGGTGGCGCAGCGGTTAAGTTCGCACGTTCCACTTCTCGGCGGCCCGGGGTTCCCTGGTTCGGATCCCGGGTGCGGACATGGCACTGCTTGGCAGCCATGCTGTGGTAGGCGTCCCACGTATAAACTAGAGGAAGATGGGCACGGATGTTAGCTCAGAGCCAGGCTTCCTCAGCAAAAAGAGGAGGACTGGCAGTAGTTAGCTGAGGGCTAATCTTCCTCCAAAAAAAAAAAAGATACTTTTTTTAGAGACTCTGTGGCCCAAGCCATTCATGCTGTTTTTCTCTTCAAAGGGAGAAAATTCTATGGAATTTTCTTCAATGGAAGGTATAGATAGAAGGTTTGGAACTCCAAGTCAGAGGTTGAAAAGAAAAATGGTTTTTGGCCGAATCAATGACCGAATGAGAGATCAGCGTGGGATGTCAGCTGCAATTTCTTTTCAAGCCTTTGTCTCCTTCCTGTCCCCCATTATCTTCTTCCTTCCTTTTGTCTGCAGTCCTCTTTGAGCTAAGATAGAAATCAAAAGGAAAAGTAAGCTACAATCATCATGATTTTTATTTGAGACTGTGGAGAAAAGAGCCAAAAAATGAGGTTAAGTGGAAAGATAAATAACCCTGGCTGAAAGGACGCCGTGCCCACTTCCCCAGCCACACGGGCAAAATGACCTTCTAACAAAGAAGTTGACCTTCAGAGAGGATGGTTGCCATTTCTTCAGTTTGACACCCCCTCTTTCTATCCTTTCTTCCACTCCTAACTTTATTTTTAAAATGTGGATTATCAGATCAATAGATATTTTAATCTACTGTCTGGTCCAGTGCTTTTCAAAATGAGAGTGCATAACAATACCCTGGGGATTCTGCTGAAATGCAGGCTCTGATTCAGCAGGTCTGGGGAAGGGCCTGAGAGGCTGCATTTCTAATGAGCTCCCAGGTGATACTGATGCTGCTGGTCTGGGGCCAAGGCCCAGACTTTGAGGAGCAAGAATCCAGTGTATTCGCAGGAGCGCTAGGTGGGATGAAATGAAAGGGCTTCCTAATGATTAAAGAGATTGAATCTACAGATTCCCCTTTTTCAATATTTGTTGTATATCAGGAAAGGAAATTAAATTGGTCTTTCTAGAACTATTTGGGTCTGCAAAAGCATGCTAATTACTCTATTTCCGGCTCCTCAAGGACATTTCCCAATGACGGTGTTCTACTTTCTTCTTGGATAGCGACATTAAGCTGTCTAATTTTGCTTTGACCAAATTGTGAAAGTAGAGAGTCTCTGGTTTTGCAAGTTACCTCGTGACCTCTTGCTTTTTCACCCTCATTGGAGCCTCTAAATTTATCCTAATTAGAGTGTAAATAACTAATAATGATAGTGTAGGACAGACAGGAATGTAGTATTAAGCTCCTGCGATGCAACATATGCTGTTGTAAGTGCTGGAAACACAACCACGAACAAAACATATATGGTGTCTAATTGCCTCATCCTTTTAACCCAGTGAGATGGGTGTGATTTTAATTGTGCTGGTGAGAAACATGGAGAGTTACATAATGCAGCAGGAAGAGCTGGGGAGCGGCAGAGCTGAAATACAAACCCAGTTCTTTTTGACTCCAAAACCCCTGCTAAAGCTCCTGAACTCACTCGAGATTTTGTATTCTGTGGTGTCTCAAAACACTTACTCTGTTTCTCTTTCTTATACTTTCACAATAAAGCTGCTGACTCTATAGTGACAGCTGCTGATATATTTTGTAAATGAGGAGCCCATCTTCAAGCACAAATAATCCAAACGTGTATAATATTTTAAGGCGACTTTACAATTAAAATGTTTTTTCATTTTAATGCTTCTTTCTATCTCTCGTCCTGGATAATTGACTAGAATTGATATTTTTTCCAAAAGACACAGGAAACTTCTACCATACACAGAAATCCATTTGAAGTGATGTTGAAATGTGAAAGATGAAATAATAAAGTTTACAGAGATGACCTGGGAGAATGCTTCATGAACTTGGAGTAGGGAAAGCCTTCTTAAACAGGAGACAGGAAACATTAATCATAAAGGAAAATACTGATAAATCATACTGTAAACTTCTGTTGATAAAAATGTAATACTAAGAAAGTAAAAAGGCAAGCCATAAAATAGAAGTTATTTGCAAGGCATAAACCAACAGGTTTAGAGTCAGAATACAAAAAAAAAAAAAATTCCAATAAATCAGTAAGAGAAAGTAAAAAACTAAGAAAACTGTTAAAGACTTACGCGGGCATTTCACAAAAAAGCGTATCCAATTGCTGGCAACATATGAAAATGTTCTCAATCTCATTTTTCATCAGGGAAATACAAATTAAAACCAAAATAAGATACCACTCTACACCCTCTAGAATGTCTAAAATCAAAAAGATTGGCAATACCAACTCAGGCAATGGTTTGGAGCACCTGGAACTCTCTCGCACTGCTGGTGGGAATGGAAATTGATACAGCGACTTTGGAAATCCTTTTGGCAGTAAATGTTAAAACTGACCAAATGCACAGACAATGGTTCAGCTATTCCACCCCTAGGTAGGAGTGGAACAAATATGTGGACAACAGAAAGTCGTCTACCGAAATATGCATATTCTTAAGCATCATAATAGTCAAAACTGGAACAATCCAAAGAGCTATAAATATGGAATGGATAAATAAATTGTGTTTTATTCATTCGACCACATATTACTCAACAATGAGCATGAACAAGTGCTGCATACAGCAATATGAGTGAAATCTCACATAGTGTTCAGTAAAAGAAGTCAGACACAAAGAAGTACACATTACATGATTCTGCTTATGTGAACGGCAAAAACAGATAAATGTCAGTATTCTGGGTATTCCAAGTCCGGATAGATATTTTTGCAGGGGAGGGAGTAACAACTGGCAGGGGTGTGAGGAAGACCTCCAGAGTCCTGGAAATGTATTATTTCTGAATCTGAGTGTTGGTTACCTAGATGTGTTCACTTTATGGAAATTCACTGAAATGTGTACTTGTGTATATGTAAGTGAATGCATATACTTTCCTATATGTATGTTATTTTTTTCAGTAAAAAAATAAAATATATGAAGGAGTAAAATTCTTTGGAGTCTCTGTGGGTTTTTTCTTTTGTCTTTTGAGGAAGATTAGCCTTGAGCTAACATCTGCCGCCAATCCTCCTCTTTTTGCTGAGGAAGATTGGCCCTGAGCTAACATCCCTGCCCATCTTCCTCTACTTTATATGTGGGACACCTACCACAGCATGGCTTTTGCCAAGCAGTGCAATGTCCACACCTGGGATCCCAACTGGTGAACCCTAGGCTGCCAAAGCGGAGCGTGTGAGCTTAACCACTGCGCCACCGGGCTGGCCCAAAGAGTATCTGTGTTTTTAATGTCATCTGTTACTAGTTTTTCTTCCTCTACAGCAAAGAAGCAAGAATTTTCTTGATTTCATCCCCTTGTCTTGCAAAACTAAAATCTGTTTTTTAAACAAATCGTTATGACGCTTGTAAAATACATCTGTATTCCTGCTTTTTCATCCCCTGGTTTTTTCCTTTTCTACATCAAATACATTCTGTATTTTTTTTTTGGAGTTCTGACCACTGCTTTTTGTCACTTTTCCATTTGCCTTTTATGTTTCAGCAGAGTTCTGGTAATAAGCCCATTTGACCTTAAGACAAATGTGTTATCAAACCTTAAACAAAGCCCAGTCCCATGGGCCTGATGTGTGACCTCATTCCATCCAACGTGCAAGGAGACAACAGTCCTCTGGGAATGATGGGATGCGTGCTTCCTGAGGATGTCAGGCTTACAACTGAAGAGATGCTCTTTGAAAAAGAGCACAGATGATGGGAGTATGAAGGGAGTTGATCCCGTCAGAAGTGAAAGACCACTTTGGGAAAGTTCGGAAAAGACTTGGTTTCCGGGCTCATCAGATAGGGGTTCCAAGTCTCTGGCATTAACAATGTGCTCTTGGGCATGTGCTCAATCTCTCTGGATTTCAATGGACTTTTCTGTGAAAATGGAAATAAAATTATCTACCTCACAAAGCTGTTGCAAAGATTTCAACTACATAGATATATAAATGTCTCTAACATCATATTTAGCACATCTGGATGTTCCGAAGATGAAGATCTCTTCTCTTTCTTTTTCATTTTTAGGCAAATTTGATCATGGCAACTGTTTGCAATCATATTTGAGTTTTCGATTCCCAGCAATCTGGAGATGACAGGCTCTGGGATGTTTATTTCATGAAAACACATATTAGGTTCATATATCTTTCCACATAGTCTTTTCTTTTTCTTTTTGAATCTTCTAGATGAAATGTGTATCCTAAATAGGATAAGAAAATGACAGCAATATTTGTAAAATTCCTTTAATGGGAAAGAAGACACTTGACTATTTGATCTACTGTCTTAAAGGAATAGAGAGAAGTAAGGTAGATGAACTGTATTTTGTATTTTTAATCCTATTTTAAAGTCTCACAAATTTGGACAAACCTCTGTTGAAGACCTGAACATAATTGCAGTGTTTTTAAAAAATGCACATTTAGCTACTTTTGATTATAACCAATTGAATCTGGCTTTAAAAAAATGTGTTAACGGGGCATCCTGGTGGCGTAGTGGTTAGATTTGCACATTCTGCTTCTGGGGCCCGTGGTTCACAGTTTCGGATCCCTGGCATGAACCTACACACTGGTCATCAAGTCATGCTGTGCTGGCATCCCATATACAAAATAGAGGAAGACGGGTACAGATGCTAGTTCAGCAACAATCTTCCTCAAGCAAAAAGAGGAAGATTGGTAACAGATGTTAGCTCAAGGCCAATCTTCCTCACCAAAAAAAAGTAAAAGGTGTTGCCTAGGAAAGTTGTAAATGAAATAGCAGGAGGGGACTTTAGTATGGAGAAATCTCCTTGTTTTACATCTGAGAAATGTAAGAAGGTGAAGCAACTTGCCTAAGGAGGCCGTTGGAAGTTAGGAGTCAATGAACCACTCCTTTTCTTCTCTGAGTTCTAAGTGGTAGAAGGTAGGCACAAATAAGAGAAAAAGATCAAAGAGTCTGTGTGCTAATGGCTGGTAACACTGACTCAGCATGTGCAGCTGGGACCCAAGGTTAAAACAGCAATGTTCTATACCTGCGTCTCAGAACGGAGCCCTTGGAGCCCCTCGGCAGGTGGAGCTGGCTCTGCAAGGCTGACTCCACGTGCACCTGCCCTGCCAGCCCCATGGAGGACATCAGGCCTGCCTGGCAGACGCAGACACTGTAAGAAGCAGGATGAGCCCCCATGACTTGTGTGCAATGAGCTGCCTCAGGCAACCCCCTGCCCCAAAGAATGCCCTGTCGATCAGCAGATGCTTTTAGCATCCGAGAAAATATTTATTTTGAATACTATTTGCTCTGTAATCTTACCTGGAGTATTAATCTGTTCAGCCTGTCTCTTCGAACTGCTTACGTCCTATAGAGAAAATGTCAACCTAGAGCCCGCCCAAATGATCATGCTTCCAGATTATTATTATTATTAATCATTTTGGTTATCATTTTTCTTATTGTTTGGTAGATTTCCCCCTTAGCATGAAAGAAGTTAGTATAACACCTCACAAATGTGTCTCCTCCCTGGAGGATTGTACACAATGTTGTCCCTTTCACTGACTCAAATTCATATGGGGTGACTTCCTCAGATTCTCCAGGCGCTATGTTATAGTTTCAGACTGTAAAACAGCAAAGCCTGAAGAGAAAGAAAGAACAAAATTAGCCAAATAAAGTCTGAGGACTATTTACCACGTGGCAGTCAAGATAAAATTAGGTATCAGAGTGAGTTTCTGGGCACAAATAGCAGTTTATTCGCTAAAGTTAAGAATCCATAGTCAAACATGAGTAAGAAACTGTAACCACTACTTTAAGCCACTTTATTAGCAAATCAGTTTGATGTTAGTGCAGGAATAGACACAAGAAGTAGCCTTTGAGGACATGTAATATGAATTCATTTCTTTATACCCCCATCATGCCCCAAAGGATTTGAAGCATCTGAGCCATTACTGAGCAGACGACAACCTTTTTTCAGGAATTTGGCACCTAACGCCTTTGCATCTAGCAGTGTGGATATGGATGAAATACACAAAAGGAGTCCAGTGGATAATTCACATATGCGGTCTGTCTAATTTGTTCAACCCTCTGTGCATCTGGAAAACTCCAGCAACTGAAATAACTGAAAGGGTTGGGAGGGTTGCCGTTAAAAGGCACAGCATCAGATGTCTCCATGCAGAATCGACAACTCCCAGGGGAAACACACACCTCCATTTTAATTTATTACTTGGTAATACGTGTCTCAGCCTCTTTCATTTACTCTTTCTTGCTCCTTTACTCTTGCTCTCTCTCCAAATAACATCTTGTTTTTGAGAACACAGTACTCAGTAAATTAACTCAGTAAATTAACCTTCAGTCTCTGTGATCGTCTATCACAACATAAAGTAGTTAAAGATGTTTTGCATAGTTGTGACCATAAAACACAGGTTTAAAAGGGCATTCTTCTTTGTGTCGTACCAATGGAGTATGTGGCTGTGCTTGTAGCTCAGTGAGTGGCTTTCTCACAGTATTGCTTCTTTCTATTTCTATTAAGGCAAAGTGTAACCTGCACATGCTGTGAAACAGGCACTGCTCCGTCTGCCTCCCTTCATCTCTGGGCTTAAATTTCCGTGTTCTCTTGAAGAGAGAATATAGCTCCCCATTACTGCGACTGTGGTGTCTTTTGTTGGCAGGAGAGTGACAACTTGGGACCTGTGTAGGGCTTGGTTTCTCAGGGTCATGATTATTCTCATAACTGTTTTATCACTATGACACTGCACTCACTTTACTCATTCCTTCCTCTCTTTTAAAGATTTGGAAGAGTCTGCTCAGAATATAGAATATCCCTTCGGAGTCCTTGCTGCTCTGTAGTTTATGAGCTGAAATTGATGGTTTGTCTATTTCAGGAGTTCTCAACCCAGGGTGCTAGAATAGAATTACCCGTGGGGCTTATAGAATATAGACGTGATGCTTTCCGAGTGGGGCACAGACATCAGAATGTGTTTTTAACCTCCCCTCTCCCCCTTCCAAAGACGATGCTACTGGACCTTCAGGTTGAGAATCACAAAGCTGTGTCCTCAACTGTCTTCTGCTGTCTGGATCGATGATGCCGTGTAATGGTGTAATGGACCCCGTAACCAGCCTGAGTGGTTTCAGATCCAGGCTGCCACTTTTTACCAGTGTGACTTTAGGCAAAGTACTTAGCCACTCTGACCCTCAGTCTCCTCATCTGTAAAATGGGGATGGTGGTAATAATAGGATATACATCATACATGTAAAACAAACAGAATAGTGTCTGGCACATAATATGTAGTCTAAAAGTGTATTAATAGATATTTAATTCTCACCTCCAGCATTCTTCTCGCTTTCAGATTTCTCCCAAACGTCAAGGAAAGCCTGTCTGTTTGTATGGGATTTACACATTTTAA
Source organism: Equus caballus (assembly GCF_041296265.1). Classification (NCBI taxonomy): domain Eukaryota; kingdom Metazoa; phylum Chordata; class Mammalia; order Perissodactyla; family Equidae; genus Equus; species Equus caballus. Next base: position 52,512,863 of record NC_091685.1, read on the forward strand.
GTGGTTAACAAGTTGGGGTTCCTGAGAAATGTACGAGGATTTTCTACGATTCCCTTGTTTCATCGTCCCCATAATCACCCAGTGTGTGCTCAAGAAAATCCAACTAATGCTTATAGCATTTCAATAAAATTTTAGTTTTTATACCCTCATTTCATTCCAAAAGGATCTGGGGCAGGTATCTTACAAAGTATACATATATATATACACACATAACAAGTTAAAAGAGCTAAGTAGTAAAATCAGAGAAAAAGATAAACAAGGGTAGGAAGATGAATTAGCCTTTTAAGTTTGGCTCCCAAGAAGGCGCCCTATAAGGTTCTGTAGTCTCCTAGCCCAGGCCCACGTCATCCTTCAGGGCTAATTCATGCCGAAGTGATATTTTACATTATCTGTGCAATAGCTTTCCCGCCAACACAGGAAATAGAAAGATGACTTTTATTATTGCTATTTTTATAAGCAGGAAAATTTAGGCTCTAACAATGAAGCAAATTTTTCTAGATGACTTTACAGGTCAGTGACAACGAAATGCCAGTATTCAGATGCTATTTACTTTACAGAAAAAGGGCTTAATTTATACAATATTATTAGATAACATATAAATCCTTTAAAAATACCTACTAGACATTACTGCCCCATAAAGACAACCGTTTATGTTCAATTGTCCAAAGAAATGAGCCTAAAATAGCTGCCAGATATGGCATTCGTTTCCATTTCTGTGATCCACTTTTATCAAAGCATGCAACTGCTTGTGGTTAGCTCTCAAGCCTATAAAAGGAGACTAATGAGAAGTCGAGAAGTGTGGCCTGGCATTCACCCACAATCGCCTCTGGACATCCTTCCCCGTGCTGTCAAACAGCTGGCGTGGGTTCGGCCAATCTGTAGGGTGTCCATCCTGGCCGGCTGCCTGCAGGCAGGTAGGTTGGTGTGAATTCCGGGAGCAGCCAGAGAAGAGGCAGTGCTCTTGTGGACTAATCCACTAAGACAAGAGAAAGACAAAATAACTGTCAGGTCTAAATTTGTTAGAAAGCCATTGAGTGCTCCAACACTATCAGCTTCAAGCTTCATTGTGGCAGCATTTCATTCTCTGTGGCAGAAGAGGCAGGTTTGAGATGGGGACCATTGGTCACTGATGACGTTAAACTCTTTAGGATTATTTTATTGGGCTAACATATTCCAACACCAAAATTTTCCAAGGATCTTAAATGCAACAGTTACAAGGCTTCCCAGGAGAATTTGTGTGCATTGGTGTATATGTAAAATTCCCCCTCCCATAAAGCTAACACTTGTCTTAACACCAGTGAAAGTGATAGGCTGGCAGGAAAAGAGAGAATATGAGGTCCATGTCTCCTGGCTACTCTAGTTTTCATTTTGGTCTTAAGTTAGGTAGTGTCCTGTATTTCCAGCTGCTAGTTTTTAATTCTCTTATTCCTACCAATCCACTCTGAAGGGCAAAGGATGTTAGAGTGCAGAAACGCCATCTGTGTTTTTTATTCAGTATGTAGAGTCTTATAGCTTTTAATTGTTCTTTTTTTTTAAGAATTTTTTTTTTAAGATTTTATTTTTCCTTTTTCTCCCCAAAGCACCCTGGTACATAGTTGTATATTTTTAGTTGTGGGTCCTTCTAGTTGTGGCACATGGGACGCCGCCTCAGCGTGACCTGACAAGCGGTGCCACGTCCGTGCCCCAGATCCAAACCGGCGAAACCCCGGGCCACCAAAGTGGAGCGCGTGAACTTAACCACTCAGCCATGGGGCCTGCCTGACTTAATTTCTTTATTTGGTTTTAGGGTAAGTGATAGAATGTACTTAAGAATAAAATTATCCTTCTTTATATGCCACTTAGAGGAGAGCCGTGATCAGCAGAAGCACACCTCTGCGAGAGAAGGGCTTTGACAGGCACGCTGGGTAAAGGCCGTATTTTCAAATTTCATACATTCCTCTTTCAGAGAAAAAACAATTTGTTTTCAACATGACAAACATCTTCTGCAATCACTCTACGTCAAATGCATATTCTTCAAGATAAAGTACGAAAAGTACAAAACAGTGTGCATTTTCCAATCTTGTACTTCAAGGAAAAAGATAAGTATATTAACATTCTATAAAAATGAAAATACTTGAAGGTTTTATCTACAAATTTAGATACCAGTGAGTAAAAATCTTCCAGTATGAAACTCTGGTTTAGTTTTGTGTGAGGACAGACCCTGCGTAACCTTCTATAAGAACACACAGACATTGGTAAGCTCCTCTCCTCAAGGATCTCCTGTAAGCAGGTGACACAGGGTGTCAAATTTATTTAGTTTAACTTGCAATATATTTCCAATAATAATAACAATGATGAAGTTTTATTGCGCGCTCACCATGTGTCAGGGAATCCGTAAGCCACTTTCCACGAATCTTTTCATGTAACTCTCACAATGACCCCATTAGGGGGCAGTTATTATTTCCCACTTTCCCAGTGAAGAGTAGAAGCACAGATAAGCTTAATGACTTGCTCAAGGTTATAGCTAGTGTGTGGGGAGCTGGGAGTCCAACAGTGTGGCAGTCCAGCTCCACAGCCCGCGCTCAATGTTCCTGGAAAGGTTAACAGATTAAGCCCCTTTCACTAAGTGCAAATCAATTCACTATTTTATTGACAGTACATATTAGGTGTTAATACCTTACGCAGAAAATTAGAAAAAAGAAACTATTAGTATTTATCCTTATACTAGTATATATACTCACGGTTATTCTTATGGTTATATAAGTATAATTACACATAATTCTTATATGAGTAGTATAGTACCTATATTAGTATATATTCTCTGTGGCAGAGGAGGCAGGTTATCTTAGTATTATATTAGTTTTATAGAATATAATTAGTATTCTATTAGTACATTAGTACTACGTACTATATATAAAATTAAATCAAATTTTAAATACCGGGAAATTTTAAACTCGTTAAGTAAATATGTGGCGAAAACCTTAAACTATTTCATATATATTTATATATACTGTATGCTAATGTACTATACTAAAGAAACATAATCATATAAATAATAATTAGTATAAAGTGCAATTAAATAAAATATTAAAAATGGCATCATTTTGTAGTAATCGGGGAAGAGTTCAGTATTATTTGTGTGAAAAATATGAAATACGAACTATATTAGATCATGCGCTGGTGAAATCTTTAAAAATAAAAGTGAGCTTTTTTTGAGGTTAAGAGGTTTAATGTCCTTACATATCTTTAAGGTGACAAATATATGAATATCTATTAAACTCTAATAAGTCAGAAATACATATTTAATTTCCAGGGTAAAATTGAGGTCCTTAAGGGTAAGTTTTTTAAAAAGTCTCCAGCACTAGTCTAGTGTCTGGCATACAATTTGAATAAGTGAATAAATATATAACTAATTATTAAAGAGTAGCATCAGGCAGAGTTCTCCAGAAAAACAGAACCAACAGGATATATATAGACATATGTAAGAGGAGATTTATTATAGGAATTGGCTCATGTGGTCATAGAGGCTGAGAAGTCCCACGTCTGTCATCTGCAAGCTGGAGAGACAGGAAAATTGGTATAATTCAGGCTTCGTCTGAAGGTGTGAGACCTAGGGGAGCTGCTGGTGTTCCCAGATCTGCTCTGAAGGTCCGAGAACAGAAGCTCTGATGTCCAAGGGCAGGAGAATGAGATGTCCCGCTCAAGAAGACAGCGAGAATCTGCCCTTCCTTCACCTTTCTGCTCTATTCGAGCCCTTGAAGGATTGGTTGATGCCCGCCCACCCTGGTGAGGGCGATCTGCTTCACTGAGTCTGCAGATTTAACTGCTGACTTCTTCCACAAACATCCTCGCAGACGCACCCAGAAATAGTGTTTCACCAGCTATCTGGGCATCCCTTAGCCCAGTCGGGTTGACATAAAATTAACCATTGAAAGAGTGTTTCCAAGTAAAGGTCCATTTAGACCAGCTTCAGATCAATGAATAATAAAAGTGCTTCATTGTCTAACAAATCTACTCCCTATATTCATTAACAAATAGTTTTAATAGTTATAGACTACTTCTTGTAACTAGTTCCTGCCACTGTGTAAGTTAAACTTTTGATCTATAAAGTTTTTTGCATTATTAATCTGATCATCGGCCATTTTCTTCGTAGTTCAAAAGGTTGCTGATAGACTAATTCAATCCAAGTCGAATAATCGTGGTTTCTAAATTAGTGGATTTGGAGTTAATGAAATTACATTGTACAGCTGACTGTGATAACTAGAAAGGCATTTTCGAGAGCTGTGGCAACCCGCACGGTAGCTATTAGCTACACGTGGCCATTTAAATTTAAATTTAAAATGGTTAAAATGAAATACAATTAAAAATTCAGTTCCTCAGTTGCACTAGCGGCAACCGCGTGGAGCGGCTGCTGCGGAGGTTGGAATTCTTCCTTGATGCGTCCACACTTACAGGATTGGGATTCCTGGCTCTCGCTTCCTCTCAGCAATCAGCCCTTCCAGTGGTCTCCTGATGGCTAGGTTTCCAAGCACAGCCACTAGCTCGTCTCTAGATATTAACCTCCTACTTTGAATTTTTCCATCTGGTATTCCTTTCTCAAACCAGCCTAAAAAAATGACTGATTACATCCAAGCCAGTTTCCAAGGCAATGGCACTGTATCAGCTATTTACATGTTCCAGAAAAGTTCCTATTTCCATTACAAATACATTCATTCCTGGCCTCTTGCTGACCCAATTACGGTAAGTCACTGTAATGAGATCTCTTTCTGTTACCATTTTCTTTTCTAAGCTGCATTTTACCTGTCTCTCTTTCAAACAAAATGTAGTAAATATTAGATTTCAAAAAGCCACAAAGACCAGCAAAAAGAAAAAGGTGTTTGCACATGGGTGTAGACATAATTCACTGCAGTGTTTAATCTTTGTCTTTTTAAAATAAACTCAGCTTTGAGAGCAATACTGCAGAAAATAGAAAAAGGAAACACTATCTCACATTCTTCTAAATGTAACTGAGACATTGTGAATCAAATATTTAGCCATTTAACCAAAACTTCCACTTTTCATCACCAAGCAATCCTGAGCTTTATGACTTACTATGAATTGTTCATACGCAGCATTATGTAAGATGAATAAATTTCATCTTGAGTAGAATTAACGGAGTATTTTAGGAAGTCAGATCATTTGGGTGACTTATTTTGAACTAAGTAAAAAATAAATACTGAAAATTATAATTTCTGGGGCAGGGCCCATGGCGTAGTGGTTGGGTTTGGCGAGTTCTGCTTTGGTGGCCTGGGTTTGCTGGTTTGGATCACAGGTGTGGACCTACACTACTCATCAGCCATGCTGTGGCAGTGACCCAAATATAAAGTAGAGGAAGACTGGCACAGATGTTAGCTCAAGGCTGATCTTCCTCAAGCAAAAAAAAAACCAACCAGGAAGACTGGCAACAGGTATTAGCTCAAGGCTAATCTTCCTCAGCAAGAAAAAAAAAATTATAATTTCTAATGGTATCTTCTTCGGCTACTGTCTCCAGTCACCTGCTGGTCATCCACCCAGCGTAAGACATGTGCAAGCCATATTGGGTATACCCTGAAGAAGAACTTTGAGCCTCCTGGAGTTACTTAATTTCTGGTACATTTTTCTTTAATGGGAGAGCCACAATATTTTCTAGAGGTAAAATTTACTGTGATGTTAAGCTTGAGAGTAGGATAATTTTTCCAGAAAGTTTAGAAGTTACAGACTTGACTCAGAGCGCGTTCATGGTTCAATATTTTTCCCGAAATGGAGGGACGGAGGAGGTAACAAAATCACTGGTAAAGTGTGGTGGAAGTCCACATCTGGGGCTGAGCGACACTTGCTGCTAGAGTTCAGACATTTGCTGGATGTGTCTGAAGATTCTTTGAAGTCTGTTTGAATGAGAATTTAGGAACCTCCTTGGAAAGGCATCATGTTAAGGGAAAGAGGAATCGAGGTCTGGCGAATTTATCCCTGTAATCCAACCTTTATGATTGGAGTGGAGTTTCAGTTTTGGGTGCAGACACGCTGGTCTGGCTGCAATCTTAGTCCTGTGGGGAAGGAGTGATGTGTTCTCTGCACCTCCAGTTTGTGTGTGTGTGTGCGGTTTTTTTTTTAATGTTGGAAGCCTTTGTGAGGCACTTTGGTGCTGGATTAAGGTGGTCTGTTGCTCCTTCAGTTGAGGCCCACAGGGTCAGTGTTGCACATGGTTAAGGAGCAGACAGACTGACACTTACATGCAGATCATCTTCCAGTTCCTTTTGTCTTTATGCTCAGTGACACCCTTCAATAAAATCAGACAATCAAAGCCCCTAATCTGTGCCTTCGGGATCCCGTGAATAACACGGCAGACAGTTTCGTCTTTGAGGACAGTCACAGTCTCACAGAGAAGGCAGATCTCAAAAATAAGTAGGACACTAATTATATAATTACAAGAGTGTGAAAACTTATGATGGGGGATCTAATCTAATGGAGGACGGGTAAGGAAAGCCTCTTAGGGTGAGATTTAAATTGACAGCTGCAGGACGGGTCAAGTTAATCAGGTAAATGGAGCATGGAGGAAGCATTACAAGTACTAAGAAGAGCATGTGCAAAGACCCTGGGACAGGAGCAAATCACTGTGTCTGAAGAACCGAAAGATGCTAATATGGTTGTTGCCAATAGATTGAAGAGGGGAACAGAGGAAGATAAGGTTGCAGAGGTAGGCAGGGACCCGATCGTAGAAAGCTCAGTCAGCCAACATAAGGTTGTTAATTTTATCCTAAGACTAATGGGAAGTCATAAAAAGGTTTTGAGTAGGGAGTGACATGATTAGAATTGCCTTATTACAAGTCCACTTTGGCTGTTTGTTGGTGAACAGATTACAAGGTGGCCAGAATGGATGTGGGGAACCTATTGGAATAACCAAACCAAGAGACCTTTGTGACTTTAGACTACAGTAGTTGTTCTCAAAGTACACTAGGACAAGGTAAAAATTATTTTCGTGATAATGCTAAGATATTATTTGCCCTTTAAATTGTTTTATCATTTGCACTGATGGTGCAAAAGCAATAGTGGGTAAATGTCTGGAAATTTAGCTCTAATTAAGGCTTATAGTCACGGAATTCTTCATGTCAACATATTCTCAGTGAAAAACTGCAAGATTTATTTAAGAATTTTCTGATGAAACAGAAACATTCACTAGTTTTATTACAATTCATCCCTGAGTACACATCGTTTTCCTATTGTGTGACAAGATGGTGAAACATATTGCTGAAGTAGCTCAAAGTTATTGTATATAAAGCTTTTTATATACATATCCTCTATACATATATTTTATATTCTCTCAAATTCTTACCATAACCATCAATGTAAAAATCACTGTCTCAATTTACAGTTGCAGACCCTGGCAATGGATTCAAGAGTATTTTAAGATTTTTAAGAGAAGGGAAGCAAACATTTTTAAAAAGTTACTCTGATTAAACAATAAAAAAAACATTTCAGGGTACAAAAGTGAGCGTGAGGAAATGAGTCGTGGCTTACTGTGTTAGTCTCAGCAAGTCATGCTATCAGTCTAGACTAGAGACTATGAGAATGCTGAGAAGAAGAAAATAGAATCAATAGAAAGTTAGTGTATAGAACCAATGAGACTTAGTGATAAATTTGTCGTGGGAGGTGAGAGGAAAGAGAAGGAAGAGTCAAAGTTGACAACTAATTTTTCGCTGACAAGAACTGGCTGAGTGTTGGAGCCACTTGCTCAGATGAAAAGTCCTGACAAGAAGGTTTGGAAAGTGGGGGTAGGACAGGGAGCAGAGGAAGGGTGTAGGGAGCGAGGGGATCATGAAGTGCTGACATGATACAGGCTTGTATCTTCCTTGATAGTTTTTAGGACTGGAGATCTGAGAATACATTTTCTATCAAATGCTCTCACCCTCTTCCCTCCCCTTATCCATGGGGCAATCCAAATGGTACTTGAGCCTTGGGTTTGAAATGCAGATGTTGCCATTTTCTAGGTAACTATAGAGGTTGACATTTAGCAACTCACTTGATCTAAGACCTTGTGATTTTCTTGGATTTAGCTAGATTTTAGGTGACTTGGGAGAAAGAATATTGTCATAGAAGAATTACTAGCGTAATAGGGATCTCGTCTCAACCTAAACTGGGATTTGGAATTTTGGTGTGTGTTTGATGAAAAGCTGCAGCTAAAAGCTCACAGAGGCTATTTGGGTGAAGTAGGTTACATGGTAGGAAAGCGTCTCCAAAGAGCAGGGTGTCCGGAAACAGAGATGGTAAAGGACACGAGTGGACAGGATGCTCTCTCTTTTATTAATGGGTCCCACGGAGTGAATTTGAACCCTGATGGAGATGAAGGCTGCAAGAAGAATCTGGGGGATCTGCTTTCACCGGCACAGAGGCATCTATCATGCGGCTTAGGGGCCAAGGTGATGAAGCAGGAATTGGTTAGGGAAGAGCATCATTTTCTCACAACACTTCAAATATTTTACTCCACTCTCTTCTTGTTTGCATGGTTTCTGGGAACTCAGATGTAATTCTTTTTTTTCCCCTTCTTCTCCCCAAATCCCCCCAGTACCTAGTTGTATGTTCCAGTTGTAAGTCCTTCTGGTTCTGCTATGTGGGACACAGCTTCAGCATGGCCTCATGAGCAGTAGGTCCATACCCAGGATCTGAACTGGCAAAACCCAGGGCTGCCGAAGTGGGGCATGCAAACTGGGGCTGCCCCTGTAATTCTTTTTTTTTTTTATTTAAAGATTTTATTTTTTTCCTTTTTCTCCTCAAAGCTCCCCAGTACATAGTTGTATATTCTTAGTTGTGGGTCTTTCTAGTTGTGGCATGTGGGATGCCGCCTCAGCATAGCCTGATGAGCAGTGCTATGTCTGCGCCCAGGATTTGAACTGGCGAAACCCTGGGCCAGTGCAGCGGAGCGTGTGAACTGAACCTCTTGGCCACGGGGCCGGCCCCTGTAATTCTTATTTTTGTTCTTCTACAGGTGAGGTGTTTTTCCCCTCAATTTCTTTCAGGATTTTTTCCTTAATCTTTGATTTTCTGTAATTTGAAAATGATATTGCGAAGGTGTCGTTTTTCTGTCGTTTATCCTGCTTGGTGATCTCTGAGCCTCCTGAATTTGTGGTTTGGCATCTGACATTAATTTGGGGAAATTCTCAGCCATTTTCGTTTCCAATATTTCTTCTATTCCTTTCTCTTTCTTCTTCTGGAATTCCCATTATGCAAATGTTACACCTTTTGTAGTTGTCCCACAGTTCTCGGATATTCTGTTCTATTTTTTTCAGTCTTTGTTCTTTTTGCTTTTTGGTTGTTGAGGATTCTGTTGGTATATCCTCAAGCTCAGAGATTCTTTCCTCAGCCATGTGCAGTCTACTAGTAAGCCTATCAAAGGCATTCTTCATTTCTCTTACAGTGTTTTTTACATCAAGCATTTCTCTTTGGTTCTTTCTTAGGAGTTCCATCTCTGCTCACATTGCCCATCTGTTCTTGCACACTTTCTGCTTTATGCATTAGAGCTTTTAGCATATTAATCATAGTTGTTTTAGATTCTCTAATAATTCCAATATCCCTGCCATGTCTGGTTTGGATGCTTGCTCTCTTTCTCCAAATTGTGTTCTTGCCTTTTGGTATGCCTTGTAATTTTTTCTTGATAGCCAGGCGTGAGGTACTTGGTAACAGGAACTGCTGTAAATAGGTTCTAGCAATGTGGTGGTGAGGCATATGGGGAAGGGGGAGCATTCTATATTCCTGCGATTAGGCCTCAGCCTTTTAGTGAACCTGTGCTTTCTGGGCTGTGAAGGAGCATCATTTTCACCACATCTAGGCATACCATAGCTTGGTTCTGAGATGACAAAGTCTGTTTGGGCTTGAGAGTTTGCTCTTTGGGAGAACCAGGATAGGGGTCCACTCTTGGAGCAGGGAGCCAGTGTTAAGTACCACTCTCAAGTGACTCTACTAGCCAGGAATGCAACAAGAAAAATCCAGGAGGAGTGCTTTCCAACCCTGTGCTATGCATTTGGGGGCTACAAAAATAGGTGGATGAGATCCTGCAATCAACATGGAGGTGGAGGACCATGAGATTTGAGCTATTGCTGTTATTGCGGTTTTGTAATCATAGAGTGGTGAGGCCTGGGGTAAGTGTGGATTACACTGGAAAAGTAGCCCTTCAGCTGAAGTGTGCTTCAGAATAACTGGTGGAACTTGCAAAAAAAGATCCATGCTCCTCTTCCACTTCGAGGGTTTTTGATTTAGAGAGCCTAGAGTGGCACCTTGGCAACTGTGTTATGAAAAATTTCCATCAGAAGTGCCAGGTTAAGAACCACAGAGAAAAAATTTATATTTTTGGAGTTATTTCCATTTTTGACTTTATCGTTTTATTTTCTCATCCCCTTCTCCCCAAATTTCCACATTCCCACTAAAACAGCTTCCTTTATTGGTTTTCTTAATTCCTCATTGAAAGTTTCTCTGAAGAATTACTGGGAGATCCAGCAAGTCTTAGACTCTTTGATTCTTCATTCTTGGACTCAGATGAAAAGAAAAATTAAGAGTGTAAAATCCTTTTTTCTTCCTTAGAAGAAAATGGCTCATGACCTTATTTTGTTTGATCCCCTTAATGTTAAACAATTGTGTGAATATTTTCCTTGAAACATCCTCTCTCTTTCGTTACTATTTCCACAGCTCACTCTACTGTTATTTTTGTTTAAAAGCTATCGATGGAATTTAGAGATCAAAGACTTTCAGCCTCATTTCTCCACTCAGGCTATAAAACAACCTTCCAGAGTTGTAAGCCACAAAAATGATCTCTCATCACGCATACTTTCATTCATTCTTGTGTAAGCTAGAAGAGAAGGTCATTCTTTGGTAGAATCTATGGTAGCAAAAATAAACTAGGTTAGTGACCTAATTCCTGCTTAATGAGTCCTTTATTCCCCAATGTTACCCGTATTCAATCGAACGGAATTCTTGTCCTCTTGAAATAAAGCTAAAATATAGTCACCCTGTATCAATTTTTTTTTCAATGCAAGAATTTCAAATGTCTACTCTATCAATTCAGAAAATGGGAGTCAAAGTTACATCAGGAATTAAATGTATTTTTCCCCTTACTCTCCAGGAACTAAAGAAGAGAAAATAGATCATGCTTCAGTCTGAAAGAGCCATAATTCAGCTGTCTTTCTGTATTACTTTTCAGAGGAAGGAGCTTGAGTTTCTACAGAGATGAATGATGCATTAAGTGATGGGGAAAAAAGGAGAGTCTTCAGTCTTGGGAATGTAATACCCTGGCGGTCAGCTGAGTGCCCTGAGGGAAAGTGACCCAATAGGCTGCTGGGAAAACTAATGGCACTGCTCTGCTGGAGGGAGAGACACTTTCTAATCAGACATGATCCACTATCTGGGGAGCTCTGGGTATCATGAGAAAAGGAAGTGCTGTTCCTTTCAACTGAGAAACTACAATGTCCCACCCACTTTTATTTTTTAAAGCTATCTCTTCTCTTTTTTATTAGTTTTGTGATAAATTTTTAACTTAAAAGTTGATTATACAAATCAGAAGTACTTCATAATCATCTATTTAACATTGATAGATGACATTTATCTCTTTATTTTAAAAAATTGAAGGAAATATATCTAACTTAGAATTTAATGTTTGTTGCACACAAGATGAAATGGAAGCTGAAAGTCTTTATGGCTCATTTTTTTATTCCTTAACTTATTCAGTTGATGCGGATTTACTATTCACAACAGGAAAAGAAACTCTTTTTTCCCCCAAACTTTTGCCCTTTATTGAGTGACTTTAGACAATTAATTTGCCCTATCCAAACCTCAGTATGTTACTTGGACATTAAGAAAAATGTGAGTACCTAGTTATTATTATTATTACAGAATGGATTTCCCAATAAAAAACTAAGAATTTACTCCATCACATTCCTTGGAACGATTTCATCATAAAAACTAAAATAATATATGATTAAGTTAATATTACTGTTTCAATGAACTCATTTGGCAAGAGTTACAGGATGCAATTTGAAGAGTTTTATGGGCCAACTTTAGGGCTAGGCATGTACTTTCTACCCTGAAATTTCCGGTATCTTTGTATTACCCAGAATATGTACTGGGATCAGTGGATATGGCCTTGAAAAAATAGAAAAAAGAAAGAAAGAAAAGAAACACCTGCTATAAGCTATTGACTTGTGTCACAAAAAATCATTAAACTATATATAAACAAAGGAAAAATACCTTCTATTTATCAATGCGTATCAATTCAAACTTTAGTTACTTTTTTCAGTAGAGAGATCATGTGGTTTAACACAGAAACTTGCATTTATTTGAGTGTTCATTGTCCTGGAAGAAAATGAAAAGAATACCGTCAGTATTCCCTAAAGACCCAAAGCGTCTTGCAAATAGAGTCCTTCTTAAAGGAAAAGAGACAGATGATTTTCTGGAAAACAGAAAGACTCAAATGGCTCTATAGTGTATACTTTATGGATGATGGGATGAAGTCATATCATTGAAACAGCTTTTAGTCTATCATATTCTATATATGTGTGTTTTATAGGAAAGCTGTCCACGTATTGTAAACAAGGAAATGATAGGGATTAATAGTGGGTTTTTTTTTTCACTCTTATGTTGACTTGGGCTTAATTTTTGAGGATTTCTGTCCACCACCTACTTCTAGACATCTACACCCCACACATGTAGGGACTGAAGGAAAAGCGGAGTGCATTTGATAATTTCAAAGGCAGGAGAATAGGAGTAACTAAGGAATTAAGCCTGGAGAAATACTTATTATAATGTTTAAAAAGTTCTTTTATAGTTATTTGACAAGAACCCCAAGATTCTTCAGTTTCTGGGAACTCAAAGGAAGGTAAGGGCTGTAGCGGATGGTGAGTCTGACATATGTGTAAAATAAGGATGCAACTGACATTGAAATGGCAGTCTGAGATTTCCCCTGAGATATTGCTTTAGTTTCTGTTTCATCAAAAGCATATTAAGAAGTAACTATGGGTAAAACATTGCAGTTTGAGGATGGATGGAAGGTGGAATTAGACATGGCCCCTGCTTTCAAAGGAGAATTTAATCTGGTGAAGGTGACAGACTGAAGGGAGCACACAAATCAGATTTAGAGAGTGAACGAGATAGAGGTTGTGGGGAGAATGTTGAAGGTGAGCTGAGAAGGGAAGGCTGCAATAACAAAATGTTGTTGTTGGGGTGTCTTTTAATTCCCATCTGCACAGAGGCACCAGTGTTGTATTTCCTGGGTTGAAGGGAGGACTTGTAAATAAATCCTGCCTGAATCTGGAATCTGATAGCACTCATTAGTGCACCTAGCTTATCTAGGATTTTTATAGTATCTATGACTTCAAGGGTTCTTAAGCTTTGGAACAGTGTGTATTCCTTAGGAAATGTGAATATCTATGAGTCTTCCTCATGGGGTAGGGGAGGAGAAGCACCTGAATAATTTCAGGGACTTCTTTCTTTTTTCCTTTTCTTTTTTTATTGTGATAACACTGGATTATAACTTGATATAAATTTCAGGTGTACATCAATATATTTTAGTTTCTTTGTAGATTACATCATGTTCACCACCCAAAGACTAGTTACAATCCATCACCACACACTTGTGCCTAATCACTCCTTTTGCCCTCCTCCCTCCCCCCTTCCCCTTTGCTACCCACCAACCTAATCTCTGTTTCTGTGTGACTGTTGTTGTTTTTATCTTCTGCTTATGAGTGAGATCATATGGTATTTGACTTTCTCTCTCTGATTTATTTCGCTTAGCATAATACCCTCAAGCTCCACCCATGTAGTCACAAATGGCCAGATTTCATCATTCCTTATGACTGAGTAGTATTCCATTGTGTATATATACCACATCTTCTTTGTCCATTCATCCCATGATGGGCACCTAGGTTGCTTCCAAGTCTTGGCTATTGTGAATAATGTTGCAATGAACATAGAGGTCCATGCATCTTTACACATTCACGTTTTCATGTTCTTTGGATAAATACTCAGCAGTAGAATAGCTGGATCATATGGTAGATCTATTCCTAATTTTCTGAGGAATCTCCATACTGTTTTCCATAATGGCTGCACCAGTTTGCACTCCCCCAGCAGTGTATGAGAGTTCCTGTCTCTCCACATCCTCTCCAAGACTTGTTGTTTCCTGTCTTATTTATTATAGTCATTCTGACGGAAATGAGGTGACGTCTCATTGTAGTTTTGTTTTGCATTTCCCTGATGTTGAACATCCTTTCATGTACCTGTTGGCCATCTGTATATCTTCATTGGAGAAATGTCTGTTCAGATCTTTTGCCTATTTTTTAATTGGATTGTTAGTTTCGTTGTTGTTGAGATGTATGAGTTCTTTACATATTTTTGGATATTAACCCCTTATCAGATATATGCTTTGCAAGTATCTTCTCCCAATTGTTAGGTTGTCTTTTCATTTTGTTGATGGTTTCCTTTGCCATGTGGAGGCTTCTTAGTTTGATGTAGTCCCATCTGTTTATTTTTTCTACTGTTTCCCTTGCCCGGTCAGACATGGTACTTGGAAATATGCTGCTAAGACCAATGTTGAACAGCATAGTGCCCATGTTTCCTTTGAGAAGTTTCAAGGTTTCAGGTCTTACCTTCAATTCTTTAATCCATTTTGAGTTGATTTTTGTGTATGGTGTAAGGTAATGATCTACTTTCATTCTTTTGCATGTGGCTGTCCAGTTTTCCCAATACCATTTATGGAAGAGACTTTCCTTTCTCCATTGTATGTTCTTGGCTCCCTTGTTCAAAGTTAGGTGTCCATAGATGCATGGGGTTTTGATTCTGTTCCATTGATCTGTGTGTCTGTTTTTGTGCCAGCACCATGCTGTTTTGGTTACTATAGCTTTGTAGTATATTTTGAAATCAGGGAGTGTGATACCTCCAGCTTTGTTCTTTTTTCTCAGGGTTCCTTTGGCTATTCGGGTCTCTTGTTCTTCCATATAAATTTTAGGATTCTTTGTTCTATTTCTGTGAAAAATGTTTTTGGAACTTTGATAGGGATTGCATTGAATCTGTAGATTGCTTTAGGAAGTATGGACATTTTAATGATGTTAATTCTTGCAATCCAAGAGCACAGAATATCTTTCCATTTCTTTGTGTCTTCTTCAATTTCTTTCAACGTTTTATAGTTTTCAGTGTACAGATCTTTTGCCTCTTTGATTAAGTTTATTCCTAGGTATTTTATTCTTTTTGTTACAATTGTAAAATGGGATTGTATTCTTTTTTTATTTTTATTTTTTTTAAAGATTTTATTTTTTTCCTTTTTCTCCCCAAAGCTCCCCGGTACACAGCTGTATATTCTTTGTTGTGGGTCCTTCTAGTTGTGGCATGTGGGACGCTGCCTCAGCGTGGTTTGATGAGCAGTGCCATGTCCTCGCCCAGGATTCGAACCAACGAAACACTGGGCCGCCTGCAGCAGAGCGTGTGAACTTAACCACTCGGCCATGGGGCCAGCCCCATGGGATTGTATTCTTAATTTCCTTTTATGCTACTTTGTTGTTAGTGTGTAGAAACACAACTGAACTTTGTACGTTGATTTTGTATCCTGCAACTTTATTGTATTCATTTACTATTTCTAAAAGTTTTCTGGTGGATTCTTTAGGGTTTTCTCTATATAAAATCATGTCATCTGCAAATAGTGACAGTTTCACCTCCTCCCTTCCAATTTTGATCCCTTTTATTTCTTTTTCTTGTCTGATTGCTCTGACTAGCACATCAAATACTATGTTAAACAAGAGTGGTGAAAGTGGGTATCCTTGTCTGGCTCTTGCTGTTAGAGCGATAGCTTTCAGTTTTTCTCCATTAAGAATGATATTAGCTGTGGGTTTGTCATATATGGCCTTTATTATGTTCAGGTACTTTCCTTCTATATGCATTTTATTTAGAATTTTTATCATAAATGGATGCTGTATCTTGTCAAATGCTTTCTTGGCATCTGTTGAGATGATCACGTCACTTTTATTCTTCATTTTGTTAATGTGGTGTATCACGTTGATTGATTTGCGGATGTTGAACCATTCCCGCATCCCTGGAATAAATCCCACTTGATCGTGGTGTATGATCTTTTTAATGTATTGTTGTATTTGATTTGCTAGTATTTTGTTGAGGACTTTTGCATTGATGTTCGTCAGTGATATTGGTCTGTAATTTTCTTTTTTTGTGTTGTCCTTGTCTGATTTTAGTATCAGGGTAATGTTGGCTTTTTGGAATGAGTTGTGAAGCTTCCTCTCCTCCTCAATGTATTTGGAAGAATTTGAGAAGAATAGGTGTTAGGTCTTCTTTGAATGTTTCGTAGAATTCACCAGGGAAGCTGGTCAGGGACTTCTTTCTAAAGTCCTTGGGCAATCACCTAACCTCTCTGTGTCTCAGTTTCTCAATCTGTAAAATGGGAATGACAAAGCTTACTCCACAAAGTGGTTGAGAGAATTAAATGAGATAATTATATAAAGTATCTAGCATGGATCCCAGAGCAAATGTTCAATAAATGACAATCATTTTATTCTTCCTTTCTTCTATGAGACTGTGTTCTTTCCCTCACTCTGACTGATGAGACAGTGACAAAGCTGTGGGATCCCATGAAGGACTGTTCACCAGGGAGGAGTAGATAAAGGGGATACATGAGTTTCATGCCCAAGCATAAAATATGATAGAATACGGAAATCAGGAACTTCATAGGAAGTTATCTGTGAAAATATCTAGGAGAATACTGTAAAGGTACTATGAAGATGCAGCTGTAGCTGTAAATGTTTTGTGGATTTAATATAGTAATAGTCTTAATTTCAATAAAATGACAAATGCATATTTATGGAGAGCTTCCTATGTGCCAGGCATCACGCTTGGCTCAGCTGCCACAGATCAACTCGTTTAATACTCACAACAATGTGAAATAAAACAGTCTATAATGCCTCATCTCAAACTCTAAAATAAAAAAAATCTCTGCAAATGAAAACTTGGAAATAATTGATTCAGCAGCAAAATCTGACCTGAACTGACACGAGGCTATTTTCCGTCTTTACTTATCTCACTTAAAGTGAATGTTCATGCATTTTGCAGTAGAAATCTTAATATTTGGTCATGGGGTGTTTCTCAGACCCCCTGGGGTAATGTTCCATATTGCCATTCTAAAAAGTCTCCAAATTCCAAAATTCACCTGATCTCTAGGATTTCAGACAAGGTAGGGGGTGCTTTTGAAAAGAGCTAACATTTACTGAGAACTCGCTGTGTGCCAGGTTTGGGTCCAAGTCTCTACTTACATTGATTCCTTTATCGTCACAATAATCCACAGAGGCAGATGCATTTGTCATCCTTCCTGCTTTATAGCTGAGGCGACTGAGGGTCAGAGGTCAGGGAGCCCAACGGTACCAGCTAGCAATTCCGAAACACAGAATTTGAACCCAGGCGGTCTGGACCTGGGACACTTTAGCTTAGCTACTACACACACTGCCTCGTTTCTATTACTGTAATTGCTATCCTCATTCTGTAGCTGAAAATTCTAAGAATTGAAGGGTAAGTAATTTTCTCTAAGAAAAAGTGTCTGTGTGATCTCAGGGAAGGTACTTAAGCTCTTCGTGCCTCAGCTGTCCCTTCTGTAAAGTGGGGGTAATGAAAATACATACCACACAGGATTGTCACAGGAATTAAGTGAGTTTAAGCAGTTGGAGCAGCGCCTGACACACTGTATGAAATCACTACCTTATAGCTCTTACTATTGTTATAATCAGGTCATGCAGATGCTAGTAGGGAGGAGGAGGATATGAGGAAAGTCAGTTCTCACACAAAGATTTACTATGGAGGAGGTAAAAAGGATAATATTTTTTATATAGTAAGTCAGTGTTTCCTTTATTTTTTGTTCCCTAGTCCCTAGGTGTTTAGTGGCTGCCCTATCTGTTAAATCAATGGCATTTATTGCTTCAGAGTGAGAGCAGGTACAGAACAAAGAGGCCTTTTATTCCTCTTTGAGTCCTCAAGTTGACATGTTTTTATCCATTGCAAGACTTAAGTCTCATTTTTAAAGAACAAGAGTGTTTTATAAATTCCAAAAGCTTCATTTTACAATTAAAAGTCTGGGCTCAGTTCACTCAATTCCTATAGAGCTGTATTTACAAGATGCTATAGCGTAAAGAGAACAGAGACTACTGCAAGGGAAGTTTCCTTATGACAGGAAGGTGGTTCTCTTTCTCTAAGATGACTAGGATTTGGAAAATGGAGGAAGAGAAGTGAGAGAGTATAGATATGAGTGATCTACTCACTTCCTTGGGTGCCAGTGCCCTGGGGAGAGGGAAGAGGGAATGCTCTGAGTGCCTTAGCAAAGCCCTGCATTCAGCTTTGTGTTGGTTCATGTAGTCTCTGGGCAGAAGAGCCGTTTGAGGAAGTGTTTGAAGGCTGCCTCAGAGAATTCTGCATCCTGGTGCATGGTGTGGAAAATCAGCTGACAGCTCTTGGGTCTCCCACGAGGGTCAAAGATTTGAGACAACCAGTAGAACAGACAAGAACCACTATGGGGACCTTAGGATGAGGGAACACAACAAGATCCAGCGGCATCAATAGCAGATGACACCACGGAACAAGACCAGATCAGTCAGACCTCAGGACACACTGGTGGAGGCTATCCAGTGATGAGGGAAGGAAGGGAAAATTCCAGCAGAAGAGAGCATGTGGACCAAAGATCTCTCCTACACCACCGTGCTGGCCCGAACCCAGAAGCCAGCTGTAGAGGAAAGAGAGAGATGTCTCTGTACAAGAGGAGAAACTGTTGTAACCAACTTAATTTTAAAATATTTTGGGAAAAAATAAGTCAATTAAAAAAGAAGGTGAGTTAATTTTATTTGGCCAATTTTATTTATTTTTTCCTGTTAGTAGAAGGAATTGGACTCCAAAGGACATGTGAGATTAAATAATAAAGGCAGCTACTTTTTCGTTCTTTCTTTCTTTCTTTCTTTTTTTTTACAGCTTAAAGTAACTTTCAATTCTATTGTACTTCAAAGGATTAAATCTCAAGATTTTCTAAAACCAAACTCCATTCTAAGTTAAGACAGAATTTGGCCACAAGAGGTAATAAGGATATGGAATTACCCTCTGTCCATAAACAACTAGAAAACTAGACACATTTTAGGAAACAACTATTTTAAGATGCTCGATGGTGGGCAGCACAGGGCTATAATCCCGGAGGAAAGAAAAGCAAATGAGGTGAACCCTATCTTTGCCCAGGTTTTCTGCCTGGAAGTAATTTCTACTGAAAGTACAGGAAGGGGAATCCAAACAAAGCTTGGGTATGTCATTGAGTTGAGATGGAAATCATCATTTGGGGAAGCCGAGGCATCTAGAATTTGTGGTGCAGACTGCCTAAGAGAAGGGGGCTATGCAGACGTGCCCCAGGTATCTTCACAGGAGTCCCATTGAGTCTTTGGCTGAATATCAATTTATAAGTACGTCCTTGGACAATTTCAGGGAAAACAACAATTGTTAGGGAGCTGTAACATGAGCAATTCCTAGAGCTCATAGAGGTCTGAGAATCATTCAAGTTTCCACAAGCCAAAGTAAAGAGACCCTCATGAATAGATGACGCATTTAGTAGAAACCCCAGAAGAGCTTCGCCTTAAAAGTGGGGCTAAATGAGCACTAAAAGATCTCAAAAAGAGAGCTTTTCCCGTGTTGCTGCCCCGGCTCCCGGTCCCTCCCTCACGTGAGCCTCTGTTCCCTACGCAGCAAGCTGAGTCGTCATCTCTCCCCCGGACTCGGGGCTGGACGGGGTACACTGTTTGCTGACCTCTGTTCTCCTAGGACATGGGCTGTGGCGATATCAAGTCCTCCCGCCTCCTCCTCCTGTTCTCCCAAGGAGGGCTTCCCATGTCTCCTCAGGCTTTGTCCCTAGCCACGTTTCAGTGGACCACAGGTAGACAGACTCAGGGTTAAGAGGGGGAAGCCTGGTGGGGAGGCACGCAGAGGCTGTGAAAAGCCTTCCTTCTGCTGTCCCCCACTGATAGACGGGGTTAGGTTTGGACTGTGGAGACGGCACAAGAAACTTGATGTTTAGGGCAGTGGCCTCCGTGAAATACATATATATATATATAGGGGTTCTGGTTTCTCTACATCCCAGATAGGGCAGGAAGGGGTCTAGCTCCAGCTATCTTTCCAACCACTCAGGTCAATGGGTAGGGGGGTCCGGGGTATGTGGGATGGCATCTAGCCCCTGATGATGCCCAGCTGTGCAGAACCTGGATCTGGTCCAACAAGCCTTGACTGGATCAAACTGGCACACACTGGTCCTGCGGAGCAGACTGCACCTGTGCAAATGCTCTCAGCAGGCCCTGGGTCCCCAGGTGGCAGAAAGCAGGGCAGGGCAACAGGTACTGATACCCGCCTGCTGAGGAGCAAGGTCTCAGCAACAGGAAGGCACCCGTTCCTTCCCGCTATCAGAAGTGAAGGGCTGTGGGACAGGAGACCACCCAAATGGGAGTGGCTGGCTGACAGCCCTCTGGCTCGTGAGGCAGGCTGCTGGACCCAGTCTGTCTTTGCTGCATCACCGAGGAGTCACCTTCCAGACACTGCCTGCTCCTGTGCCACGCAAACCAGGGCCTTGCCAACCTCACCTGCCCACTGCCTGCTGGGGCCAAGGTGTGTCTGGCATCCTAGCCATGCCTGCCCCGGGGGAAAAAATCAGACAGTCTTGGGAGCAACAGGGAGAGGGTTGTGATAACACTTGGTGATGGAATGTTCCAAGAAAGGGGGGTAAGGGTACAACGATGGGGATTTGTTTTTTGTAAGAGACTTAAAAGTTCGGGCTATATGAATGGAGATAAAACATGCATACACTCTTGGAGTAAATTTACTTAGCAAATCCATCACATTTTTAGGAAAATATTAATGGTCTTTAGGAGAATAGAAAGGAAAACTGAATTTCTGGCAAAACACCATTTCTGGCTGTTACTGCTCAACTCTACAAAACAACTATGTGTTGGGCTTTATCCTCCCTCACTTCAGTGCCTCAACCCCGGTTCCCACAGGGAGGGGCACACTGTAAGTGAAGTCTACAGTGCTCCGTCCCTCTATAGGAGTTTGATGTTTGTCAGGACTTTCCTTTCTGTCATTTCAGGTCACTCACAAGGTGGGAATGGGCACTGGGGTGGGTGGGAAGGTCAGGTTGGTGTGGTCAAATGCAAATAAAATTCATAGAACCAGGAAGATAAAAAAACAAAACAAAACAAAAAGCGGGGTCCAGAGTTCATTCAAAACAGCATCCAGAGGGGTGTCAGTAATTGAAAGATGACATGGGGAAGAGGGAGAGGTGGGGGGTGGTTGAAAGGACAGGCACACATCCAACAGCCAGGAGGGTCACAGTAGGAGCAGAAGCCATGCCTGGCAAAGCCAGTGAGAAAAAGATCTGGGTCATGAGGCACCTACAATCCTGGTTCAGCTCTTTATTACTTAGGCACCATGTTGAGATCCAGAACAAAGAAGGAGAAATGTCACAAAGGCAAAGGGAAATTTAGGAGTAGCTGTAAACTAGGTAAGATAGGGGGCTATTTTGACAATGAATTGGACTGAATTAGGACTTATATGGACCAGCTCTTGCTTTTAAGCTATAAGCTATTTATAAGTAAACTACTATTTCCTATTTTGCTTTCCATTCCTAGCTTCTAGAACTCTTATCAACAAATAAATAGGGCTGTGTTCTCTCTATTGCTTTATAATGGCTTCATGTTTGTACTCTTCCCGCATCCACTGGGCTTAAAGTACCAGAACTAGATAGAAGGGAAATTTTTTCAGAAATCAACATGAATTAAGGAAGGATGTCTTGATTTGTGTTTCACAATGGAGATATTTGTTATTACTTTTCTTTAGCTGCATGTTGATTTTGGGATCCTAAAAAGGATACAGATTTTGTTTTCCCTATTTTAGAACGCCACATGAATGACTTATGGTGTTGGTGAAATGCTCTCTATAACACCACAAAGTGTCTTCTTAATTAAAAGCAACAAACCATATTGATGAGTGAATTTGCTTCTTCAGTGATTTCTGTGGACAGAAGAGCCTGAGGCAGGGGAAGAAGGATGCACGGGAATGTTCGGATCTGTAATGTGCTTTGTGAACACACGAGGCTGCTCACCTGTGGCTCCATGACAGGGGTTGATATCAGTGGTGGGGAAATTTCAGCTTTTCCTCAGTCTAAGAAGAAATTTAATTAAAGGTATGTGGAGCTTTGGGTAATAGTAGACAACAAATCTTAGAATGAGATCTTGAAAAATTTCATACTTTGCATTTTGTTTTTGAGTAAAAGGCAGATCGAATGCAAGAGTCTCTATTTGAAGGGCGTCTTATTATGGGACAGTTTG
Organism: Equus caballus; assembly: GCF_041296265.1. NCBI lineage: Eukaryota > Metazoa > Chordata > Mammalia > Perissodactyla > Equidae > Equus > Equus caballus. Next base: position 52,535,221 of record NC_091685.1, read on the forward strand.
AATTTGCTGTGGTCAGGGTCTGTGCAAGTATTCATGGCATCGTGTACTTCGCAGGACTGGAAGGGCCTTCAGAAGTGAGCTAGGTTATAGAAGGGTCTGATCTCCAGCAGGATCTCATCTTCCATTCCAAAAGCCAACGTAGCAAAAGTAACTGATTCAAGCACACTTACGGAGAATGCTTTCCCCTCATTTTTTGAAAGACCAAAGTGATGTTTCAAATTCCAAGGTCTTAACACCTTATATAAATGAAAATATGTGTCAACCCACATCTTACCTGCCTGAGACAGGTGAGTACTGTTAAATACCCTTTAGAGAGAAAGCATAAAGGTCAGCAGCTTGGCTGTGCCTTTAGCTACTTTCCTACTATCTCATCTTTCCCATCCAGGAGGAATCCTGCACGATGTACTAAATCAGGGTAAGTGACTGAGCTGGATGGTAACTAAAAAGTTTAGACAGTTTGACTCATATGGTTATTGTGTGTATAAATCATGTGTTTTATGAACCTTAATGATATGTGATAAAATCTCATGAACATTTATAGAAGTACTCAAGTCACCTTAGATTAGATAGTGAAGTTTTAATTAAAATTTCCCTACATTTGCCCTTAGACTTCCTGGTTGATTTCTTGGAATCCTGGCAGCTTCTGAGAGCAAGTTTTCTCAAGGCTCTCTGTCAGTAGTTATGTCTTTTAAGAATCCAATCAGTAATTTTATCCTTGTTCTGGATATGTTTCCATTATAAACAGTTATGCACGTACACACCAACACACACACATCCATACATAAAAGACTGCATCGCTCGTAAACTATTTTTGCCTTATTCATGAGCCAAGACTGAGTACTATCAAGGAGCAGATAGTTCTCCAAAAAGTTATAAGGGAAAAACTTTGATTTTAAAGGGAAATAATTATTCATTAAACTTTCAGAAAATTCTCAAGCTATATAATTCACCCTTAAGTTGAAAGAATGGCAAAATTTAATACCATGAATTTTTATCTTATTTTTTCCTCTATTCCATGTAGGAAAAACCAATAGATTTAATCTGGTGTCATTTTGCTTATTCTAATAAGTGAATTATAATAACATCACTTATATTCCTATTCTCTTATACTACATTTGTGAGTCGTTCATTTACAATATATCTTTGTTGTGATTTCTCACAGTTTCTTCATGGAATGTGCTATTTCATTTCTAGATATCTGGTTGTATTTAAATGCCTCCTTCTTTCCTGTTCAAATAGTAACTTTTTCTCCTTCAATATTCTGCAGAGGAAGTAAGCAGCTTCTCATAGGTTAAAACATTTAAATGTGTCTTCAGGACATTCATGGGAAAAGGAAGGAGGAACTCTGTCACTGTTTTAGCAGTAAAGTACTTAAAAGAAGTAAGTCTGCAGCAAAACTATTTGTTGTGAAGCCCACTTAGAGATAACCCAATCACTCTATAACTATATTGCTATAAAAAAGAGCAAAACGTAACAAGAAGTTAAGATAAATAACTCTCTCTGAAACTCATCATGTTCTGATTTATGTTAATAAACATCATCAGTTTCCAGCTTCGACTTTTAAATTACAAAAAGAAAATTTGTTTGAGATGCTTTTTATATTATATTTGGAAAACATAGAATGGTTTTAGAATAGATTACGTTTAGAATAGATTTTTGTTTCCTTGCTTGAGGAAATAGTTGAGAAAAAATAAATAGCAATTGTCTGCATAGTTACCCTCCAGCAGCTGGGTCTTAGAAACAGTGCTCCGTCCTTGCTAAGCTTTCTGTACTTTCTGCTGCTGGGGAGACACTAAGGGTGGACAGCGAGGGACAGAAAGAAGAGAATGCCCCAACTTCTCTTCTTGTCTCAGTCTGTTGCCACCTGTCAGCCAAGTGACCAAGTCATGTTTCTTCCCACCTGCAGCACCCTGAAATGAAGCTGTCAGAGACAGCTCCCTGAATAGTCACAAACTGATAGCCTCTAGGTCATGTCAGAGTGTTCTTGTTTTATTTTTTTAACTTAGTTTTGCTTTTTTCATTTTTGTTGTTGCTTATTTTAAAGTAAACTCTGTATTCAAGTACATGTTATTCTTTGATACAGAATAATACACAAATCAAAGTGTGCAGCTTAAGGAATTGTCACAAAGTGAACACCTTTATGTAATTAACACCCAGTAATTAATTGCCAAAACTGACAAACTGAGATATTACTATGTAAATATCCAGCTTCCTGATTTCTTTTGAAAAGTTGGAAAATCTCATAATATTGAGCCCACATTTCCACTAGCATCAGTCAGCTAAGCTGAAAAGCATCTGGTCCTTTGAGTGGAGAACATGCTTTCCATTTTTTCACAGACCGTACACTCCCTAATATCCCCCACCTGTGAAGGGAAGTGTTGATTGCTGTTGACAAGTACAAATAGTGAAACTTAGGATGACTGTAAAGTTGTGATCAAGAACTGACAGTACAACAAAATTGTGAGAGGAATTTAGGATCCACTGGAATGTTACTAAAATGACAAACATTTTGATTGAACTGGACAAAATGGGATCTAAAAAGAATGCAGATTCTAATTGGTCAGCCATTATGTGAATTGGAAATGATCACATCATGGAGAAAGTTGGCTGGAGCCTGAGTGGAGGTTACAAATTCCAAATGCCTGAATCACATGGTCTGCTTGGACGTTGGTCTACTGAGAGGTGTGAGGTTTCGCCACGTTCTGTAGTGATTCTCAGATTATGGTATGTGCCTTTAATTGTGCAACTATATTTTCACTCCTTTGGATCTATATTATTCCAATAATCAGGTTTTATAGTTCCAATCAGAATCTCCCAATGGTATCCACTCCATGAAAAGTAATTAGCTACTTCACATTAACCCTAGTTGGTGAATGGGATAAGTTTTATCAGTGGCAGTTTGCTAATTACTAATTCTGGTTGTAGTATTGAGTATTGTGTGACTATTCAGCAATAGCTCACACACTCCGGCCCCTTTCTCTGTTCTAATACTGATTTTTGTTCAGGTAATTTAACCTTTTTCCCATGGCCAGATGCTTTCCTAATCCAATTATGGTACTCCCTTTCTTCCTGGCTGTTCATATTTTAGCAATAGGTATGTTACATTTCTGGTCAATGAGCCATGAAGTGGAATCTTCTGGAGGATTTAGGGAAAAATTTTCTAACAATGAAAAGAGACACAGGAAAAGATAGTATTTTTATTGGATATTACTTTGTCTGGTTACGATAATAAGGCAGTCAGCCTGAGGACAAGTCTACACCCTAAAAAACACAATATGGGCAAGTGGAAAGATCCTTGGTCCTTGATGTTGTGGAGGCCTTGAATTAAGCAGCCCTGGAGCTGCTTCGACTCAGACTTTCTTAGATGAGAGAATAAATTTCCTAAGGTTTCAGCTAGTTAAGCCAGGATTTTCTGTTTCTTGTACCTGAGGTTTTTCTAATTAATACACTGGGGAAATATTTCATTAGTGATTGATTTACAGTTGAAGGATTTCTCAGCTTAAGAATAGTCTTTATCTCAGCCTGTCCCACAAAATATACTATCCTAGAAAGGAGAGCAAAAATTGGATGACGGTAGAAAGATAAAATAGTGTGTTAAGGTAAAAATAAAAAAAAATAAAGATGTGGCAGTAACCTAAACCAGGAGTCAACCTATTCTAACAAATTCATTCAGATTAAAAATGTAGAAGCAGGGGCCGGCCCAGTGGTGCAGTGGTAAAAATCATGTGCTCCACTTTGGTGGCTGGGGGTTTGCTGGTTCAGATCCTTGGTGCAGGCTTATGCACTGCTTATCAAGCCATGCTGTGGCAAACATCCCACATACAAAGTAGAGGAAGATGGGCATGGATGTTAGCTCAGGGCCAATCTCCCTCTGCAAAAAAAAAGAGGACGATTGGCAGTGGATGTTAGCTCAGGGCTAATCTTCCTCAAAAAAAAAAAAAAAAGGTAGAACCAGCCCTGATGGCCTAGTGGTTAAAGTTCAGTGTTCTCATCACTTCGGTGGCCCAGGTTTGCTTCTCAGTCAGAGCCACACCCCCATCTGTCAATTGCCATGCAGTGGTGACAGCTCACGTAGAAGAAATAGAAGGAATTACAACTAGGACATACAACCATTCACTAGGGCTTTCGGGAGGAAAAAAAAGAGGAAGTTTGGCAACAGATGTTAGCTCAGGGTGAATCTTTCCATGCAAAAAAAAAAGAAAAAGAAAAATGTAAAGGTTATATATTGTAAATATATATATATGTCTGTATATATAAATGTTTTATCTAAGACTGTTCAAATAGTTTATATAGTTTGTGCGTCTGATAAATCTTGAGTGCTTTTGTGTTTCTTAAATTGCTAAACTTAAATTATTGATGCCGTCTTAATTCAACAAAGCCTCTTATCTACCCATCATTAGTGACAGGTCTCTACTGAGCTCAGCTTCAGTAAAGTTTGAACATAAATTAAAGGCTTTTATGAACTACGCTTCTTTTATGAAACTGATTCGCGTATAATCTTGGTATATCATAAGATTTGTATATCAGATAAAGAGCCTTGAACTCTGATTGCATATTTAGAAGTGCTCAAAATGGTTGGTTTGAATTTAGGGCCAAAAGAATTCTTTGTTATGATCAGTTTCCTATTTTTTCAGAGGCAAGTGTATGTGTGTTCCCAGCGCAGCCTCTCTGTGCTGTGTTCTATTCATCTAATGAGGAAGGAATGTAGTCCATCTTCACATCATTTCACAGAAAGTTTATGTTACAAGTTAGAAATTATATGGGAGGAACAGAAATATATTCTAGGATAAGTTAGATGAGTAACAGGTACTTTCTCTAAAGTCACATGTGCTAGAAAATATAAATAGGTGTTTAGTCTTGGGGAGAGTGAGTGAGGAGGGGGAGGAGCCAAGTGTTGGCTGGGCAGGGACGTCCCAGCTGTCTAGACCAGACAGCGGATTATGGCCTGGGGCCAGGCCCAGCCTGTTGCCTGTGTTCGTGTGGCCCCTGAGCTAAGAAAGATTTTAACATTTTTAAGTGTTAGAAAAAATTAAAAGGATATTTTGTGAAACATGAAAACTATATGAGATTAACATTTCAGTTTCCACAAGTAGTTTCACTGGTATAGGACCATGCGCATGCATGGCTGCTCTCGAATTAGAAGGGCAGAGTTGAATAAGTGCAACAAAGACGTGTTGCCACAAAGGTTAAAATATTTACTGTCTGGCCCTTTACAGAAAAGGTTTGCTGACCTATGGCCTACCCCAGTGCTTCTCAGCCTGTGACGTGCGTGTGCATCACTCGGGGATCTTGTGAAAGTGTGCAGAGTCTGATTCAGTAGATCTGGGGGCCTGAGTGTCTGCATTCTGACCAGCTGAAGACCACACTTTAAGTAGCACTGGCCTATTCTTTGAAGGACCCAGTAATAAATATGTTAAGATCCAAAGGCCATACAGTCTTTTTTACCGCTGCTCACACCTTCAGGGTAAAGCAGACATGGAGCACATGTAAGAGAATGGGAGTGACTGTTCCAGTAGGTGTTTCTTTGCAGGATCGGGTGTTGGGCTGGATTTGGCCCATGGCTTTCAGTTGCTAATCGCGGGCCTAGAGTATTAGTATGGGGTGTCCATTAAGAAATGGGCATAGTCCTACCTTCAGTTGGCTTACTAGTTCCATTATGCACCCCAATATAATGATGATGAAGATATAATGAACTTTTCTTGGGTGATTATTATACACCAGGCTCTACGTTAAGCACCCTGAGTCTTCTCTTATTTAATCCTGGGAAGCAGATCCTGTCATTATCTTCACTTACCCATGGGGAAACTGAACTTCAGAGAAAAATAACTTACCCAAAGCTGCCACAGCAAATCAGTGGTGGCCTGGGATAAAACATAACCCAGGGTTATTGCATGACTGGATTGAATATGTACACTCGCAGAGGTTCCACAAGCTGGACAAGTGGACCTTGACTATGCTCACTTCCTTCCCTGTGGGACCTGGTGCTCACAGACCTGGACAGTAAAAGGCGAGGCATCTATTTAGAATCAGCCTTAGCGTAGGTGTCAGAAAACTGGGTGTTTGGCTCAGGGCGGGCAGAGTTTCTATTTCATGACAGATTTAGTACTTTCACTGGTTGTTCTTGAAGTCAAGGCTCAGAGAGATCTCAGAAAGCACACTTGGCTTTTCCATGCTCCCAAAATGAAACTGCTTTACTTTATAGTAATGTGTTATTTTAGGCACCAAATAGTATGGCATTCTACCTTCCCTGTATACTTCGGAATTTTCAATTATACAATGAATGTCTCTTCTAACCACAATGACTGAAATTACATTTTTCTTTCCAAAATCTTCCAGAATTTTTTTCCCTCTTCTTAGCTACAGTTCCTAAAGTAGAAAGTAGACCTTGATTCTGGCCTAGAATATAAGATTAGTTTTGTCCATCTTTACACAGTTATTTCCATATAAAATGTTTCTGAGTAAAGCACATATCAGCGTAATTGCATTGTAATAGATAAATATGACACTAAAAGGAAACATGTTGTAATTAAAAACTCTTTGAAAAAAATTTTTCTAAAGTCTCAGACACAATATCCTCAGATTAGTGATAGCATACAGAGATGAATAATTGTGTCATTTATATGAATCATGTGTTGAAAACCTTTATATCACTGCCGTGATGGTTAATAATAATTTCCTTTTTATGAGCAATCAATGTAGGTTACAGGGCAAGGAGGAATATAGAAAAGTTTTCTAAGTCCTAAGAATCTATCTCAAATTTTTAGATAGGGTGGGGAGTTGAAATACGACACTAAAATATGAAATCACATAAAATGATAGATTCTTAGAGTCAGAACTTTTGATGATCTAATATAGCCTTCTATGGATACTCTTATTTTTCTATGTAGGTCCAAATGTATTAAGTGAAATTCTTAAAGCCAGTTACTTCTTCAACACTAATATATTGGAGTTTTGTCTCCTGAGTCTGGGAATATGTGTGTGTTTCCTAAGGCTGTCATAACAAAGCACCACAAACAGGTGCGCTGAACAACAGAAATCTGTTGTCTCACGGTTCTGGAGCCTAGAAGCCTGAAATCACGGCATCAGCAGGGCCAGACTCCTCCTGAAGCCTCTTGGGAATAATCCTGCCTTGCCTCTTAGCTTCTGGTGAAGGCCAGCAACCCTTGGCGTTCTTTGGCTTGTAGATGCCTCCCTCCAGTCTCTGCCTCCATCCTCACATGGTGTTTTCTTTGTGTCTCCACATAGCTGTCTTCTTATAAGGACACTAGGCACATTGGATTAGGGGCCCACCCTACTTGAGTATGACCCTGTCTTAACTAATGACATCTGCAGCAACCCATTTCTAAAAAAGGTCACATTTTGAGGTACTGGGTAATATGACTTCAAAATATCTTTTTTCACGGCAGGCACAATAAAACCCATAACAGAGTGCAAGGATGCAAAGCCATTGTTTCGCATGCGGATGCTACCGTATGCAGGAGAAGGCAAAATATGTAGAGCTGTGAAGATGCAGCTTGTAATAGTGCAACGTGCACAAAATGCAGTAAAAGTGCCGCAGTGGGGCAACGACCTTTTCTAAGTGAAATGGTAAAAGAAGGCTTTCAAAGGCAGTTATTTAAACCAGGATTTGAGGGACAAATAGGAGCTCATCATGGAGGGATGCCAGGTGGGAGGGACACATCAGGCAAGTGGCTTTGGGTAAAGGCATGGAAGTAAGAATGAATAAAGTGGGGTTGGCCCCGTGGCCGAGTGATTAAGTTTGTGCGCTCCCCTTAGGTGGCCCAGGGTTTCGCCAGTTTGCATCCTGGGTCCAGACGTGGCACCGCTCATCAGGCCATGCTGAGGTGGCGTCCCACATGCCACAACCAGAAGGACCTACAACTAGAATATACAACTGCGTACTGGGGGACTTTGGGGAGAAGAAGAAGGAAAAACAAAAAAGACTGGCAACAGATGTTGGCTCAGGTGTCAATATTTTTTTTAAAAAAAGAATGAATAAAGTGTTTGCTGTGATTAATACTAGCTACTCTGTTGAGTATTAGTATGTGTCATTTGATATTAATGACGACTCTTTGATCCCCATTTTGCAGATAGGAAAACTGAAATCTAGAGGAGCTAAGTACTTTGTCGCTAGCTGACACATCTGTGGGTGGTATCACTGGGATTAGGGCCCAGACAGTCCATCACATAGCTTGTGTTATTAGCCATTGTGATAAAAATTACAGGTTAAGGTACTTGAAAGTCCATATGGGGTGGTTAGAGACAAGGCTGAAGAAGTAGGTTGGAGACAAAATTGTGAAGAAATTGGTTTATTATATCAGGAGTTTGAACTTTGAAGACTAAAGGCAATTGAACAGTTGGCAAAGCTTTAAGGAAAGGTGTCAAATGGGCAGATTCCTGCAGAGTAGAGGGTGAGCTGGGCGAGAGGGGGATTGGAGACCCAGAGGCCATGTTAGAGATAACGAAGGTCGGGACTAAGACAGAGAGAGTGGGGGGAGAGAGATGGTGGATCACGAGATGCCTGTCAGTTAGAGTCAGTCACATGTTAATGCTTAAGTCAGGGCATGCTATGGTGCATAGCCCTTCCTGCTCCTTTGGCTCAAGTGCTAAAAGCAGAGATGGTCTCAAATCAAGTGATTAAAACAATAATTTCAATCTGTAACCCTAACCTTAGAGTCTAGTAAGTACCTGTTTATTCTATTTAAAGAGTTATGTTATAGAAGACATTAAAATATTTTTTAAAATTCCAAAGACTGAGGGGCTGGCCCCGTGGCCAAGTGTTTAAGTTCACCCACTCTGCGGCAGGCGGCCCAGTGTTTCGTTGGTTCGAATCCTGGGTGCAGACATGGCACTGCTCATCAAGCCACACTGAGGCAGTGTCCCACATGCCACAACTAGAAGGACCCACAACGAAGAATATACAACTATATACTGGGGGGCTTTGGGGAGAAAAAGGAAAAAAATAAAATCTTTTAAAAAAAATTCCAAAGACTGAGTTAACATGTTTGAAAACAAACTACATAAAAGTGTCAGTAAGCATTTTGTTGAAACGCTTTGATGCAGTCTCATCCATTTCTGTTAAGTTGTTGCTGCTCTGGGTTAAATTCACGCAAGTGTCACTGTAGGCACATCCATACTTCTACAGCTCAGCTTATTCAACGAAAGCCTAGTTCTTTAAAAAATCTGTTATTTTTTAACAATAATTTTAATTTATCACCAAATTAATGTAACAACACACAGCATTAATCAAGAGTCCCCAGCTCTCTTTGTGTGGGATGGAGGGAACAAAGTCTGTGCCTCCTTATGACTTAGGGCCTTCACACGAGAAGCTGTCCAAACAATCATGGCTACGCAGCTGGATGTTTCTGGAATTTCATGAGAAGATATCAATTGCCAGAGGAAAGTTTATTAATATAAGCTACACTTCTCTTCAGGGAGTTTCTTTTATTTTGAAGAATTATTTTATGCACATGTCTGGTGCCACCACAGACCGTGCACAGTGACTTGCTTATCTTTAGTGACGTTTGGCCCGTCTGTTTGTACTTGGCATCTTTCCCCAAGTGTTGGCCAAGGCCATGTGATACCACTGCCATTAGTCAAGCAAAAGAAAACATAAACGATGTTTGTGAATCTTTTTTCCACTTTTAGACTGTAAACTTAAAAGTATGGTGTCATAAATTTGGGGAAAATGAGACATAAACTGATATATTCATATACATGCTGTGTTTCACTAAATGAAGATCTAGTAGGTAATAAAAAGAATGCTAAAAATTCTATTTAATTGGGTATAGATTGCAGAAAGGAAACAAGTTACCTGAAAATAGCAAACCTTTTTCTGGAGTTCTCCCAGGCACCTGACCATAAAACAAACCCCAAATTGTGTGGGACTGTTATGCCTCTTGCATTGACTTTCAACTTGATATTTTGCAACATTGTTAGATAAAAGAATCCTTGGGATGTTAATTTGTTGAACAACAAATTAGAATTCATTGTTGTAAGGTTTGAAATAAACATAGCAATTAAGGGGTTTAAAATTATTATACTTCGTCACTTCTGAGAGACCATTCTTTTATGAATTAGAGTGTTCTGTAAAATAGCAGCCCAAGGGACAGGGAGATGTGGAAGGAAAACAAAAAAAAGGGAGAATTATCCTTCTTTGTTTCATTCAAAGGCACATCCAAAGAAAAATATGAAGGATAAATAGTGATGCAAAATGCTGACAGTGCAAGCTTACGGGCATTGACTACGCAGCACAGACACATTAATACTGGGATTTTTAGATTACTGATAAAATATGTAATACAATAGGAAGGAAAAAAACCTAATCTTATTCTCAGTATGAGAACTGTCACTGCCAACATGAAGAAGGTTTCTGTTTCATGTAATGTTCTAATGGACTTACTGCTGCTTCGGTCTGTGGGGACACCTAGAACAAAGGTGCTGCATCAAAGGATAAGACCGACTGTGCGGGGCTTCTTCCTCTGCTTAGCAAAATTCCTGGAAGCTAACAGGGAACCAACCTGGAATTAGACGGCTAAATGGGATCTGTGGTGGCTTTTTCGTAGTGAAAAATCCAAACACATCCAGAGAATGATCATATAGATATGTGGTCCAAATGTAGTCCACGCAAAGTTTCCTAGAAATTGAAAAATGGGTCTGGAGATGAGAGAGCGAGTCCTGCGGCCTAGAACTGGAGCTAGAGCTAGAGTGTGCTCTCCAAGGCCGTCAGTTCTCAGACCCCCGGGAAAGGGACAGAAAGGGCTGGTTCTGCTTGCCCACTCAGAGATTCACTTGATTAGGATTCAGCCTGGGCTAGACCACCTCATACCTGGACTCTGAGATTTCAGTGCTAAAGTCCGGGGCCTCCAGTCACTCGGAATCGATGGCACGTGGGCAGGGAAGCCTTGCATTTCAGTCACCTCTGGGCCACTGCCGTTCTCTGCAGAGAGAAACCAGCGGTGGTACTCGACACCTGGCCACTGCCTTCACAGAGGATGAAAAGTGGTGGACGCAGCCAGATTCACACCAACTGGCTCATATCGTATCTTGGATTCTTAAGCGATTACATGTTGATCAAGTTCACAAACGTCACTGGTGCAGAGAAAGTAGGAATGTTGCTGGTATCTTGCATGCTCTAAGAAAAAGCACTTTGCCTTTTATAACTTTTCAGTATTAAAGTCATTGATGTAGGGTTTTAGCAAAGAAAATGAGTAGTGTTATAATATCTACAATTTTACAAAGATACTTGATTTCTTTAAAAAATTGTAAATAATGGTGATGATGAGAATCAGAGTAAGAGTTCACTGATGGGAGGTCTTGCCCCACCTAACAAACTCATCCTGCGTGTTATGTGGAGTGTAGATGCCAGTTCTCTGGAGGCTTGAGTCTGAATCCGCCACCCTAAATTTGGGTCTGAGCTTCGATTATCTGTTTAAAGCAGTTATCTAAACTGAGACATTTCCAAAGAGATGCTAGGACTGCTGTTTAACAGTTCTGTAAAACCACAGAACAAGACAATTTACTGAACAGAATAAAGAGTGGGGATTTGGAATGATTCTTCGAATCTATAACAAGTAGCAGGGAAAAAAGAATTACCAATTTTCCAGCTGTTTGGGAGGAAACAATGCTTTCTGGGATTCATATTTCACATCAGGGTTGTTTAACCAGCAAAATACTGAAGTGATTAAATATGAAGCCATGAAACTGAAGCTCAAAAAAACTGGTCAGAAATGTTTGTGGAACGAGCCCACGGCTTTAGTTATTTCTGTTCTGTTGGTCAGTGATGAAATGCATCATAATCAGCCCGCTACGTTCTCCTCAGAGGAAGGTTTACTGTGGTGATTTTAAGGTCTCTTCTTTCTGAATTCTGGTGTGGCAGCACATCCCTGCACACTTCATTTCCTGAGGAATACTAAGCACGAGCCAAACCCAGCAAAAAGAAAAGCTTAAATCTCTCACCTCGCTGTGAACCCTTTCTGTGTTTAAACGTAGGAGACACTCTCATAATCTTGCTTGAACCGAACCCTGCCACAAAGGCACTAAATATTTATTATGCAGAGACCCAGGGCCTATTTTTCACTAGAGAAATAAGAGATGTCTGTACCAGTATTCTTCTTTGCCCAAATGTGAAACTGAAGCCAAAACGAATGAAACAACCTTGTTTTCCTTATAACAATTTAGTTGAAGAAAACTTTAATAGGCTCATGTGCAAACAGTGTTACTACCGTTTGGTTGTCCATTGGGAATTTAGGAGAGTGTGTCTCAATCGCTATAGCATGGGGTCTCCTCAGGGCTCAGCCTGCACATTACTCTGTCCGGGGAGGTCCTTCCTGACCAGAGCTGTCACCAAATAACGGGCCTAGGAAGTGAAGCCAGTACCTGAGTGTTCCTATAGATATTCAATAAGAATATGATTGCCCTTTGACCTTGTTCCCAACACAGTCACAGATAAATCTTGTCAATCTGCTGTTTTCTTGTTTAATTTGAGAGGTCACTTAGGTCTCAAGGATTTGTGAGTTTGTTTTGCAGAAGAAAGAGAATGCCTTTGGGGAGGTTGTGATCATCAGATGGCTGGCCCTCAGCAACCATTGAAATCCAGAGGTCAGATTGCCCAGGGGCGTATGGGGGGTGACCCCTTTGTTTCCCTGAAGTTCCTCCTGTCAAGCCCCTTAGCTCTATAAAACTTCCCTGCTTTCTGCTTTTGGGGAGGCAGATTTGAGCAAAACCAGGCTCCCACCTTCTCATCTTGGTCAACATGAATGGAGCCTTTCTCCATCTCCAAGCACCATGTGTCAGGGTTTGGCTTGCTGCGCATCCTGCACACAAATTTGAGATTAAGAGTTTCAGTCTCAGAAGCTGTCTCCTCCTCAGGATTTTAGTTTTATGTTTATATTAACTCAAATTTCTATGCATTTGACTATACTGTCTTCTGAATTTTTGGCTTATTTCAACAAAGTAATGCTAGATGGCTAAAAATGTAAATTTTTTTTTTCACGTATAAAGTTACCTGTAAGATAAATATGTTCTCAGGACGTGGAATTTCTGAATCAATAGAGTGAAATCCTCAAAACAGGAGGGCCAGCAAGAGGGGACTGGCACATGCGGGGCGCTTGCTGGCTTGGTGTGTCTGAGGAAAGCGAAGAGAGATTTTGAAGGACGTAATTTCCAACTATAAAACATGTAGGATTATTAACAGCTAAACCTAATTTCATATGATTTGATTGGCCTATATTCCTTAAGTTTAATAGTACCAATTCTTGAAATTCCTAAATTATTGATTTAGAAAATAAATATAAATTGTCTTCAAGGGTTTTTTCGGTCAAAGCTGAATTGCATAATAGATTTTATTTTCCTTGGCCTTTGATAAAAAAGTCAGAGAATAGCTCTGATCAATGGTGTGCTTGTCAACGTTTGTTAACCAGCTCTTGGGCTAGGGTTAGGGAGTCCTTGTTCATAGTATTTGACAATTAACGTGGTGTAAATCCTCCCACATGGCCAATTTCAAACTCCCTGGGGGAATGTTAGTTGGCTCAGAAATCTCCTGACAGTTTTACAGTTGGCTCTCACAAGGCAGATGAGCCAGCTCCAGCACACTGGCTAGGACTAAATTTGTACAGACCGTGAAGCAATCCTCAGAATATAAGAGTTTGCCAAAGTAGTTACCCACTCTGGACATGGAATCTCACATTCTGCCTTATGATCCTCCAAATACCCATAAAAAAGGAAGGAAAACATCGTAGGGATAAGAATTGGAAAGTTTTACTATATTTGCTCTCTCCAGAATCTTACATCAAATATGTTGAAAAAGTATGTCAAATGAAGTGAAAAGTTTCTTAAGACTTTGAGATAAATATTAAATGTGCATCTAAAATAGAAAGATTTTAGCATTACATAGCATATTTTTGGAAATATAACATCAATAAATGGCCATGAATAAACAATTTACTGCCAGTCGCTAAACCGCTCCTTTTATTACTTTTTAATTTATATTCCTCTGTTGTTTCCTCATTGGCCTCCTTTTCCCTCACATCACTTTCTCTCCATCAATGCCACTTTGTTTCACCAAAACAAATATCCCCATGAAAGCTATTTGTCAGCTAGACTGTTTACAATGTATAACTAAAACAATTTTTTTTCTTATTCAACACCACTCTTTAAAAGAAAACATTTACAAGGGCAGTGCCAATCCTGTGCCAGAGTTTGGGGAAATTTTTGAAAAATAACCTCTGAATAATCCCACCACGCCTGGTAATGTTAGTAACTTAGGGAAAAGAGGTGATGTTGTTTGTTTAATCTGCCAGAATTAAAAGTTAAAAGTGAAAGCTTCTTAACTTTATTCATTCTTTTCTGCAGCTCAGGCCTGGGACTCAGAAGGTCTATATTGACTAAATTCATTGCCTCTTGAGGTTTTTTTTTCAATTGGCAACTGATAAGGAGTGCTTTCACAGTAGATGTACTCCAACGTGGTCCTTGGGTATGATTTTTTTTAATAAGTATAGCAAAGAAATAGATTTACCAAAGAACACGTAATCAGACAATCTTTGCCAGGTATTCTTTTCTTTAAAAAAGAAAAAGCTCATATTTTTTAACTTGCCAAGTCCTCTCTCATCTATTTGTGTTTTCTTTAACACAGGAGAGGCATAACGGTTGTAGGGGAGGAAGACATTTCCTCTACCCGCTCTGGGTTCTTCTGGCTGGAGAACAAATTAAATTGACATGAGACAGAATAACAGGAGAAAATTAAACAAAGCTTTATAACATGTATACATGGGAGAGGCCCAGGCAACCCGAGCAACTCACCAAAATGGCTGAAGCCACCACCTTAAATATCTTCTTCAGCTAAAGGCAAAGGGAGATGTTGGGGGTCAGGGGAGTCGATCATGGGAGATTGCCAAACAAGTACAGTAAACAAGAGTCAGGTTATTATGCAGACTTGAGTCCTTGCCTTCCACATTGATAAGAATTTCTAGAAATAAGGTCATCCCTCCTTCCTGGTACAGAGAGGGAGACACTTTTACAGATGGAGATTTCCTTTACAAATGTAAATGTCTCTCAACAAAGGGTAACTAAATTCTACTTTTCAGAGTTTCTTTCCTGTCTGCAGTTTTTAAAATTAACCAGCCCCAAATAATCCTCATGCCAAAGAGATATATCTTGGGGTGGCCAATTCCAGTCCCCTACACGGTGATACTCTAGAATAATCAGGAAGAAGAGTATCTCTAAAAAAAATTATTGGATCAGAGAAAAGAAAGAAAATTCTTTCTTTCTTGGGCTTCAAAAGATGTTCAGATAGGTAAAGCATGTTCAGTGCATTGATATTTTTAATTTTTATTTTGTAAAGCGCTGGGAACTCTCCCTTCCCCAAGGACCTAAGATTGGCAGAAGGGCTGCTTTTAAATACATCATGAGTAATAATTTTTCCTTCCATCTATGAGGAAATTATTATTCATGTTCTTCCCAATCCTTCTGCATCGGCAGTCAGTTGGAAATGTTTATTGCTACCATTAGTGAGTAGGTGTTAAAACAGCACGTTTGTTATAAAGAAAAACAAGCAGACGCACATCTTGTGGAGGTCAGCCAGTAGTTGAAAATATTGAAAGAGCCAATTCGACTCCTGTCTTGAGCATACTGCGCTCTCTCTGATGTATTGAGTGAGTAACTGCTCAGAACCTCTCTGTTGAATATCATCCTCCTTACCTTATCACAAAGTTATTGGGGATTTAGGAATCAGCTGAAGTATTTCCTAGTTTACAACAATGTTAAAGTTCACCATTAAAAACCACAAAGGTGATTTTTGGATGTATTAGGCACAGAATGCCTGCAGGCTGGGCTCTAGGCAATGATGTTAACCCAGAGCCCAACCTGAACTGATAGCACTGGTAGTGTAGCCCATAGCATGATGAACAGCCATTACAGTGATCTCAGGCCTATAGCTCCTGAACAGCAGATGAGGGTGGTTTCTGAATTCTCTCTGTCCTTCTCCAGTAGAGGAATCCCAAGGAGGACTGATCGGATTTTGTAGGTGTAAAACTGTGGCAATGAGTGATGTCAGCATCAAGGTGGAGTGAGCTCTTCCCTTAGACTCTCCCCCCAAGATACAATGAAAAGGACATTCACAAACCAACAGAGGATATTCACACAACATAAAAGAGGTCTGAGAGACCCATGTGGCCATATGTCTGAAGGTGGAGGTGCAGGACACCCTAAGAAGAAGTGGAAGGAGATAAGGGGATCTCCTCTCCCTCCCCCAATGGCAGTGATCCAGGGCGTGGAATCACATGAGGCTCTGAGAAAAGAGAGGGGAAGGGAAGCTCCCCATGGGAACACCCTTGTTCTCCAAATTTCCTCACAGCCCATGGGAAAGCCCCACACAGAGGTGGCTAATCTATTGCAGGGGTGTCTCCATCAAGACAGCACCCTAGGAGAGCAAATAGCAAGGGCAGAGTGAGAATGCCCCAGGGATCATGAACAAAAGAAAGAGCCCCTCCCTCTGCCTGGCACTCCAGCTCAACTAGTCAGCCAGAGCACCCACACATATGTTAGAAATGCATCAGCTATCAGCGAGCTAGCTAGAAATTGCAGACGGGCCCTGTCAGAATAGATTCTAAGGACAGGCACAGACACCAGGGATCACAGTGAGCTCAGAATACACAGCTCCTGACCACCCACCACAGTGGCAGCAGGTGGAAGCTGCAACCAGATACTATCACTATGCGAAGGCACAAATCCATGCCATCAAATAGTCTGATGAAATATGTTAATACTGCAGACCAGGAGGAAAATGACAAGAACCCAGAAATCAACCCTGAAGGCACAGAAATTTACAATCTAAATGACAGAGAATTCAATATAGCTATAAAAAAAAAAAAAACTCAGCCATTTACAACAAAATACAGATAGACAGTTCCATGAAATCAGGAACAAAATTAATGAACAGAGAAAATTCTCCACAAAAGAAATCAAAACTGTGAAGACAAACCAATCAGAAACATTGAAGATGAAAACCACAGTGGATGAGATAAAGAAAAATCCAGAGTCCCTGAATAACAGAGCTGAAATTATGGAGGACAGAATTAGCAGTCTGATGGACAGATATATAAAAATGCTTCAGATGGAGGAACAGTGAGGACTAAGACTAAAAAGAAATGAAGAAATTCTCTGAGAAAAACCTCAGTTAGGAAATGCAACATAAGGATTATAGGTATTCCAGAGGAAGAAGGTAGGGGGCTAGTTGGAGCAGAAAGCTTGTTCAAAGAAAGACTAGCTGAGAACTTCCCAAACCTGGAGAAGGAGCTGGAAATACAAGTAAAAGAAGCTAATATAACTCCTAATTACATCAATGTAAAAAGGTCTTCTCCAAGGCATATAGTAGTAAAACTGGTAAAAGTTGACAAAGAAAAAATATCAAAGGCAGCAATGCACAAGAAAATAACTTACAGAGGAACCCCCATCAGACTTTCAGTGGATTTCTCAGCAGCAACCTTACAGCCTAAGAGAGAGTGGAATGATATATTCAAAATTCTGAAAGACAAAAACTTTCAGCCAAGAATGCTCTATCCAGTAAAAATATCTTTCAGATATGAAAGAGAAATAAAAACTTTCCCAAATAAGAAAAGCTGAAGGAGTTCATTGCCACAAGACCCCTACCTACAAGAATTGATCAAGGACAACCTCATATCTGAAAAAAAAAGAAATAGTTTACAAAGCATTAGGAGATAAATAGGTAGACAAAATCAGGAAATTGCAGCTCTCTATCAGAACAGATTAGCAACACTTAATTATAACATTAAGGGTAAAGGGAAGGCAAACATCAAAAATAAATATAATCTCATTGTTTTAACCACAAACTCACAACACAAGATGGAATAAATTGTGACAGCAACAACTTAGAAGGATAAGAGAGGGATGGAATGGGCTTAGACTAAGTAAATAAGAGGCTATCAGAAAATGGACTATCTCATCTACATGATTTTTTATACAAACCCTAAGGTAACCACTAAACAAATAATAGGAACAGAGACACAATGATAAATAAATAGAAAACTGAGAAAATCATCATAGAGAACTACCAAACTGAATTGGTAGTCTGAAATACACAGGACATGAAACAAGGGAAATACAGAACAAACAGAAAATGAGTGATACAATGGCAGCATTAAGCAGTCATATATCACTAATCATTCTAAATGTAAATGGATTGAATTCTCCACTCAAAACACAGAGTAGCTAGATGGATGAAAAAACAAGGGCCGAAAATATGCTGCCTCCAGGAAACACACCTCAGCTCTAAAGACAAACACAGGCTCAGAGTGAAGGGATGGAAGATGATACTCCAAGCTAATGGCAAACAAAAGAAAGTAAGTGTTGCCATATTTATTTCTGACAAAGTAGACTTCAAGTTATAAAAGGCAATGAGAGACAAAAAGGTGCAGTGTATAATGATAAAAGGGACACTCCACCAAGAGGGCATAACACTTATAAATATATATGCATGTAACACGGGCACCAAAGTACATAAAGCAACTATTAATAGACCTAAAGGGAGATATTAACAGCAATACAATAATAGTAGGGGACTTTAACTCCCCACTTACATCAATAGATAGATCACCCAGACAGAAAATCAACAAGGAAAAAGTGGAATTAAATTAAAAAACTAGACCAGTTGGACTTAATAGATATATACAGAACACTCCATCCAAAACCAGCAGAATACACATTCTTCTCAAGTGCACATAGAACATTCTCAAGGATAGACCATATGTTGGGAAACAAGGCAAGCGTTAATAAATTTAGGAAGATTGAAATCATATCATGCATCTTTTCTGACCATAATGCTATGAAGCTAAAAATCAACCAGAAGAAAAAAGCTGGGAAAATGACAAATATGTGGAGACTAAACAACATGCTACTGAACAACCAATGGATCACTCCAGAAATTAGTGCAGAAATCGAAAAATATCTTGAGACAAATGAAAATGAAAATATACCATAGGAACTCAGATGGGATACAGCAAAAGTGGTCCTAAGAGGGAAATTCATATCAATAGAGGCCCACCTAAACAAATAAGAAAAATCTCAAGTGTGCAATCTTAAGCTACACTTAATGGAATTAGAAAAAGAAGAACAAGCAAATCTGAAAGTCAGCAGAAGAGCAGAAATAATAATTAGAGCAGAAATAAATGAAATTGAAAACTAAGAACCAGTAGAAAGGATCAATGAAACAAAGAGCTGGTTCATGTAGGAGATAAATAAAATTGACAAACCCTTAGCCAGGCTCAATAAGAAAAAAAGAGAGAAGGCTCAAATAAATAAAATTAGAAATGAAAGAGGAGAAATTACAACAGATACCACAGAAATAGAAAGGATTATAAGATCATACTATGAAAAACTACACGCCAACAAATTGGACAATCTAGAAGAAATAGATAAATTCTTAGACTCATACAATCTCCCAAAACTGAATCAAGAAGAAATAGAGAACCTGAATAGACCAATCACAAGTAAAGAGATTGAAACAGTCATCAAAAACCTCCCAAAAAACAAAAGCCCAAGACAAGAAGGCTGCTCTGGAGAATTCTAACAAGCATTCAAAGAAGATTTAATACTTATCCTTCTCAAACTATTCCAAAAAATTGAAGAAGACGGAACACTTCCTAACAGATTCTATAAGGCCAGCATCACCCTGATCACAAAGCCAGACAAGGAAAACACAAAGAAGGAAAATTACAGGCCAATATTGCTGATGAACATAGATGCAAAAACCCTCAACAAAATATTGCCAACTTGCATACAGAAATATATCAACAGGATCATACACTGTGATCAAGTGGGCTTTATACCAGGAATGCAGGGATGGTTCAACATCTGCAAAATCAATCGATGTGATACACACATTAACAAAACGAGGAATGAAAACCACATGATCATGTCAACAGATACAGAGAAAGCATTTGACAAGATCGAACATCCATTTATGACAAAAACTCTGAATAAAATGGGTATAGAAGGAAAGTCGCTCAATGTAATAAAGGCCATATATGATAAACCCACAGCCAACGTCATACTCAAAGGGGCCATCCCTCTGAGAACAGGAACAAGACAAGGGTGCCCACTCTCACCACTCTTATTCAACATAATACTGGAGGTTTTGGCCAGAGCAATTAGGCAAGAAAAAGAAATAAAAGGAATCGGCAAGGAAGAAGTGAAACCCTCACTATTTGCAGATGATATGATTTTATACATAGAAAAACCCTAAATAATTTGTCAGAAAACTATTAGAAATGATCAACAACTGCAGCAAAGTTGAAGGATACAAAATCAACTTCTAAAAATCAGCTGCATTTCTATACTTTAATAATGAGCTAACAGAAAGAGAACTCAAGAAGAGAATCCCATTTACAATTTCAACCAAAAGAATAAAATATCTAGGAATAAATTTAACCAAGAAGGTGAAAGACCTGTACAATGAAAACTGTAAGACATTATTGAAAGAAATCACTGATGACATAAAGAAATGGAAAGATATTCGATGCACACGGGTTGGAAGAATAAAGATAGTTAAAATGTCCATATTACCTAAAACAATCTACAATGTAATGCAATCTCAATCTGATCCCAATGACATTCTTCAAAGAAATAGAACAGAGAATCCTAAATTTCATATGGGATAACAAAAGATCCCATGTAGCTATAAGTAATCCCAAGAAAAAAGAACAAAACTGGAGGCATCACAATCCCTGACTTCAAAATACACTACAAAGCTATGGTAATCAAAACAGCATGGTACTAATACAAAAACAGACACACAGATCAATGGAACAGAATTGAAAGCCCAGAAATAAAACAATGCAATCTACGCACAGCTAACCTTCAACAAAGGACCCAAGAACATACAATGGAGGAAGGAAAGTCTCTTCGAAGAATTGTTTTGGGAAAACTGCACAGCCACATTCAAAACAGTGAAAGCAGACCATTATCTTTCACCATACACAAAAATTAACAATGGATCCATCAAAATGGATCAAAGACTTGAAGGTAAGATGTGAAACCATACAAATCCTAGAAGAAAATACAGGGAGTACGCTCTTTGACATTGGTTTTAGAGGGATCTTTTCAAATCCCGTGTCTACCTGAGCCAGGGAAACAAAAGCAAAAATAAACAAATGGGACTTCATCAGACTAAAGAGCTTCTGCAAGGAACAAAACGAAAAGGCAACCTACCAACTGGCGTAAAATACTTGCAAATCATATATCTGACAGGGGGTTAATCTCCAAAATATATAAAGTACTCATACAACTCAACAACTAAAAAGCAAACAACCTGATCTAAAAATGGGCAGAGGATATGAATAGATATTGCTCTAAGGAAGGTATATGGATGGCCAACAGGCCCATGAAAAGATGTTCAACAACACTAATCAGGGAAACACAAATCAAAACTAGAATGAGATATCACCTTACACCTATTAGAAAGGCTATAATTACCAAGACAAAAAAATAACAAATGTTGGAGAGGCTGTGGAGAAAAGGGAACTCTCATACACTGCTGATGGGAATGCAAACTGGTGCAGCCACTAAGGAAAACAGTATGGAGATTTCTCAAAAAATTAAAAATAGAAATACTACATGACCCAGCTATCCCACTCCTGGCTATTTATCCAAAGAACTTGAAATCAACAATTCAAAGAGACTTGTGCACCCCTATGTTCATTGCAGCATTATTCACAATAGCCAAGATGTGGAAGCAACCCAAGTACCCATCAACTGATGAATGTATAAAGAAGATGTGGGGTGTGTGTGTATATATATATATACAATTCAATACTACTCAGCCATAAAAAAAGACAAAATGGTCCCATTTACAACAACATGGATGGACCTTGAGGGTGTTATGTTAAGCGAAATAACTCAGACAGAAAGGCAAATGCCATGTGACTTCATTCATATGTGGAAGATAAACACATGGACAAAGAGAACTGATTAGTGGTTACCAGAGAGGAAGGGCGTTGGGGGTGGGCATAAGGGGAAAGGGGTACATATATATGGTGACTGACAAACAATAATATAAAACTGAAATTTCACAACATTATAAACTATTATGACCTCAATAAAATTTTTAAAAGTTGGAAAAAAATAATCACAAAGGTAAAAACACTCATTTACAGTCCCTCTCCTTCTGCTTATTATACATAATTTGAACGGTACCATGAGGCGCTGGCCTGGTGGCTTAGTGTGTAAGTCTGCACGCTCCGCTTTGGCAGCCTGGGCTTTACTGGTTCGGATCCCAGGCATGGACCTACACACTGCTCATCAAGCCATCTTTGGCAGCATCCCACATACTAAATAGAGGAAGACTAGCACACATGGTAGATCAGTGACAGTCTTCCTCTAGCAAAAAGAAGAAGATTAGCAACAGATGTTAGCTCAGGGCCAATCTACCTCACCAAAAAAAAAAAAAAAGTATTGTGAAAATAATGTTTTAAAGAGACATTTCAACTTTCAACATATCTGATGTTTATCGTCTTAGTCCCCAGCAGTTTTGCTCTTTCACTAGTAGGAAGTGCGTTATCCTAAGTGTATGCACCTGCTTTACCTCCTTGAGGATCAGAATAATAGTAATCACATTTTTCTTGAGTGCTTACTAGCTGCTAATGCTGGGAATAAATACTTTATGTGCATTATCTTATTCAATTCTTGTGGCTACCCTACGAGGTAGTTGTTATTATCCCCATTTTACAGGTGAAGTAATTTAGGCTGAGGGATTAAGATCACAAAGTTGGTGGTGGCAGAATGTCATTAAATCGAAGCAGTCTCAACTCACATGCCAGCTCTGTGCCAGAGTGTAAAACCCCCCAAGGAGGAGACAGCTTCCCAGGCCCAACATTGTTTGGTTGCATCTGTGGTCAAGGAGGACTTCCTGGATGGAGTAAGACCCAGGTTGGACCTGAAAGCCACTGTGCTGTAGTGATTGAGAACCT
This sequence comes from Equus caballus, assembly GCF_041296265.1. Taxonomy (NCBI): domain Eukaryota; kingdom Metazoa; phylum Chordata; class Mammalia; order Perissodactyla; family Equidae; genus Equus; species Equus caballus. Next base: position 52,558,200 of record NC_091685.1, read on the forward strand.
GGGCCCTGTACACACAGCTCTGGGGCTGGTGTCCCTGCTCTGCTACTCCCTGCATCTCTCTAAGCTTTAGTTTCCTCGTCTGTATAATGGGGAATATATTACCACATATGTCTGCAGCATGGGATGAGATAATCCATGTAAAGAGCTTTACACAATGCCGGACGAATAATACACACTCAAAAAACTTAGCTATTCATACATTTGAACAAAGACAAAAATGAAATTTCTAGCCCATTGTCCATCTCTCCAAACCCCACAATATCCCATGAGGAGAGAAGATCTGAAAGGTGGTCTGGGGGCTGGGGGTGAGAGAGGTTTCTTTGTGCTTTGATTAGCTCAGATGTCACTAAGCCTTGCTTGTAAGAAAATGGAGCAGCCAGTCAGCAGGTGTTTATGATATGATAGACACTAAAATGAGACAGAATGTAAAATGGACGTGGTCCAAGCCCTCGAGAGGCCAAGGAGGGGACAAGCTAGCCAGGATACCATGAACAGGCACGCACATAGTCATTATACAAATGCGCTGTTGTGGGTGAGGGGTGGGATTCTGGGTAGAGACCAAAAGGATGTACCTTAGGGCAGTGACCGGGAGATGATGGAACAGTTATTGTGAGAAACAGATGGGGAAGACCTCTTGTGAGTCAAAGAAGCTGCTGTCTGTAGCTAGGACATTTATGGCAAAATTTCTGGGATAAGAGTTGCAAAGTAAGAAAAACAGATCTTTCCTAATACAAGTGGAAGTTGTTGGCTAAAATATAGGGTGAAGTGAGAGTGGTTGGACGGAGGAGAAGCCTTCGTCCTAAAGGATATGGTTTAAGTATGGCTTAAAGCCAGCGGAAATTAGCATACTACTAGAGATCTAAAGAGGAGGAGTTTGTCATCTGTGTTTCTCTCTCTCTCCTTTCTCTCTCTCTCACACACACACACACACGAACACACACACACTCTTGTGGGATTTTCTATCTGGAGTATCTCTCTATCCCTCCTCTCCCCCCTCCCCTCCTGCTGCCTTGACTAACACAGGCAGAGTGTTGAGGTCTCAGCTTTAGGCCTTTCTTAGGAAGTCATCCCTGACCATAGGCTGGGTTAGGTCTTTCTCTGTGTGTACTAATAATATCCTCTGTCAACCCCTGTCAGAGGTTATTTGTTTTCTTTGTCTATTGCTGTGTAAGAAACATAGCAGCTTGAAACAACAGAATTTATTTTCTCACAGTTTCTGTGGGTCGAGAGTCCTGGATGCTCTGCTCAGGATCTAAAGCCAAGATCAAGATCTTGGCCATCTGTGTCCTCATCTGGAGGTTCGACTAGGGATAGTTAAGCTTCCAAGCTCCCTTAGGTTGTTGGCAGAATTTATTTTCTTGCGGCTGTTTTCTTAATAGCTGCTGGCTGGGGCCCACTCTCAACCCAGGTCCTTGCCAATGGCCCACTCTACAACATGGCAATTTGCTTCTTCAAGACCAGCAGGAGAATGTCTCCTCTCAGTCCGCTAAGAACATCATCTTATGCAACATTACATAATCACGGGCGTGATTACCCACTACCTTTGACATAAAATGTAACCCAGTCAAGGGAGTAACTATCCCACCATATTCTCAAATCCTGCCCTTACTTAAGGGGAAGCGATTATACAGAGTGTGTATTGCATTATAATTGCCAACTTATTAAGATCCCAGAAAGGCTATATCTTGGTGATCTTCTAGCTTCTGCTTTGCAGAGTGCTTGGTAGATATTGGGCTCTCAATAGATACTCGCCCAGTCACTTAATAAATATTGACGGTTCGGTTTGGGTAGTAGAGACCATGGAGGCCCAAAGAAAAAAGATTTTAATAACCAATCCATTTAGTAGAATCCTAGGTGAAAAGATGATGTTGAATGGCAATGAAGGACAGAGAAATTCTGAACTGAATCCAGAATGTACAGAATCTGTTAATGAGGATAGCACCATTGCTGTGGTGATGGGGAAACCGGATGCTGTAGTTTTGGAGGTGATGGTTGCCTGATAATTAACAATGTTTGGCTAATGCTATTGCATATGGTATTGAATAGCTAAGAATGAGCAGTTCCCAGTAATTGTGCTAAGGTGTGGAAGGCCATCATGATACTCATCACTAAAAAAATATTTATTTGAGATTTTCCTCTGATCAGGGCATAAGATTAAATACTGTTGGAGAGTGTATCAGGGCTGAATCAATATAGGAAATTTCAAGCAGGGAACTGGTTTACTTAGACGATGGGAAAGCTGAGAAGCCAAAGAGAGGACAGTGATGCTAACCAGAGATTAGCAACACCAGGAAGCCACTACCATCTGAGGGTACAAAGGGAGGTGGTGATCATATAGGAGCTTGGTGGCCAGGGTTACGGAACTGGGGTCATGGAGGAGAGTTAGCTGTCTCCAGAGATGCTGGATGCCTCAGAGAAGGAGGAGGCATGCCCTGGCTTCTCCCTTCCTCCCACTCTTCAGTCTCCTCCTAGTGCCTCCTATTAATTGAACCCAGCTGGAGGCAGATGATAGGGAAGCAGAGGAGATGCAGGCCGCAGACATCAGCCCTCTTACAGCAGCTTCTCTCAGTCTGGGGGTGAGAGAGAGGAGAAACGGGCCTGAGGGCAAACAAGCTCAGGACCAGTACAGGGACATTAAGATAAATGGCAAGAAACCATCCTCAAGGGGCTTACATTCCAGTAGAGGAAAGAGGCATGCATACAGATAACCATAATAAAGGAGACATCAGCACTTTCTGGAACAATAATCACTGACTTTGGCAATGGTGGTTGGGTGTTATGATAATTTAAAAAACAACAAACATCAAACAAAACACAAGATTTCTGGTATTCAAAATGGAGTTTGCACAAGGAATTAAATCAGATATTGATCAGACATGTATTACACAGTATAATCAGCAAAGACAAAAAATAAATTTTAGAAGAAAGTTTGGGATATACATATGGCTAAGGGGAAATGATTTAAAGAAGGACAGGAAACCCAGAAGCCATAGATAGATAGACATAATGGATAATACAAAATTTTTTTTTCTTTTAGGAAGACTAGCCCTGAGCTAACATCCGTGCCCATCTTCCTCTACTTTATGTGTGGGACGCCCACCACAGCATGGCTTGCCAAGCAGTGCCTTGTCCACACCCGGGATCCAAACTGGTGAACCCAGGACCACTGAAGCGGAACGTGCGAACTTAATCGCTGCACCACCAGGCCGGCCCCAATGCAAAATAGTTTTAAAGAGTGTCAAAATATCATAAAACCGTGAGTAAAGTCAGAATACACATGATAAATTGAGAAAGAATATTTGAAACAAATGACACCAAAAGAGTCAATCCCTGCAATGTACCTAAAGAGTAAGAAAAAGACAAACAACCAAATAGAAAAATTAGCAAAAACATTGGCAATCTGTTACTGAAACCAAAGTGAGTTCCCTCCTGGCGAGTTAGATCAGACTCTCCACCGGAAGTAGTTGTCTCACAAAGTATATTTGCAGCAAACAGGAGGCCATGTGGAATCATTTCCAAAGTCATGGCGTCTGGGAACAAAGGAAAGCAGGGACATCTATTTCAGATGGGAGATGAATATTCAAAAGGGAGGGGTGGGTATTCGCTTGCTCAAGCTCAGTTGGAACACATGCTTCTGTATCAATGAGGCCTAACCTCCTCCTGGAGAGATCCCAGCATTCAAAATAAGGCAGAGGTCAGAAGCTAGCTCTTCTGGTGAGGCTTCAGCTGGTTCAGGGTGGTTGGTGATTGCATGTCCTTAACATAACAAAGGGAAAAAATAATTTGTGAAAATAGTTAAATGCTTCCAAACCCGCCCTTGAGTTCCTTGGGGCAATTAGTCCGTGACAAATTCACCCAGCAAAGTGAGATAATATTATTCAAGTTTTGTAAGGCAGAGAGTTACCGAACAAGGGCTCACCATCCATTGTGCACAGAAGCTGACACTGTGGCACACTGGTCTTTGAAAGAAGAAAGGCTTTATGCACAATTGATTGGCAAGGAGATGGGCGGGGGGGGGGGTAGGCCCGAAAATCTGTCTGCCTGGTCCAGGTGATGCAGGGTTTATGCAGCACGTGTTTCTATTTAAGAGCTCTGATTCTTCACATGGGTTGGACTGAACTTTCAGAAGCGTAGTCAATGTAAAGAATATTACAGACACGCCAGGTTTTGTCTATAGTCGCCTCCCTCACTTATCCATGGACTTCGTGTCTTCTTTGCCATAGGAAATGGAGAGGCTGCCGGTTTTTTAGCCTGTGTCTTTGTCCTCACAAGCCCTGGGTGGACTGAGTGTGAGTCAGGTACGCAGCGCGAAGATGCTTTATCTGGGACCCCTGTTAGTATCGTCCTAAGTTTTCTTTTATCTTCCTCATTCCTGTTTCTAATGTGGATACTCCCAAATTAGTTCTAGGTGATAGTGTTTTACTTCTGCTGAGAATGATCTTTTATTTCCCTGACCTCTTTCTTTATTTAGGAGATATTTTACTTTTTAGAGTGTTTGGAAAATACTATATATTTCAATGAATATTTGCCCATATATAATGCCTGCCATCTAACATTGCTTAAATTGGTACCTGTGCAATAAAGAGGAAATAAATTTTTCTTTACTTTAATTTACATGTTCTACATGCGCTTTGCTGCTCCTTACTTTATTCCTAGGATTTACCAGGTAGAATTAAACTAATTAGCCATTTTTATTTGTATTGAAACACTAGAAAAAAGTGTTTGTGGCACATGGAAATTGTAGTTAACTTGGTCCTCCTAAGCATTTTTACAAGAACTGCCTGGCCTAAGTCTAGAGAAGGGGCTCTTGGTTTATTTACCTTTTGTTTGTTCCACCCATTAATCTTCTTAATTTTTAAAAAAAGTTTAATTATTTTAATGAGTCATATTGGCTTATAACATTGTGTAAAGTTCAGGTGTTTATCATCAGGAATTAGCTTCTGTACAGACTGAGTCATGTTCCCCAGCAATAGTCTAGTTTGTATCCATCACTGTGCATTTGTGTCACTTTATCTCTTTGGCCCTTCCCACACCCCCTTCCCCTCTGGTAACCACTAATCTCTTCTCCTTCTCCATGTGTTCTGTTTATCTTCCACATATGTGTGAATCATATGGTGTTCATCTCTCTCTGTCTGGCTTATTTTGCTTAGCATAATACCCTCAATGTCCATCCATGCTGTTATAAATGGCACAAATTGTCTATTTTTATGGGAGGGTAGTGTTCTATTGTATATACGTATAACATCTTCTTTATTCATTCTTCCGCTGATGGGTATTTGGGTTACTTCCATATCTTGGCTGTTGGGAATAATGCTGCGATGAATACAGGGGTGCATACATTTCTTTCCGTTGTTGGTTTCTTGATCTTTGGATTGCTACCCAGTAGCAGGATAGCTGGATCATATGGTATTTCTATTTCTAATCTTTTGAGAAATCTTCATCCTGTTTTCCATAGTAGCTTCATGAGTTTGCATTCCCACTAGCAGTGTATGAGGGTTCTCTTTTCTCCACATCCTCTCAACAAATAACAAGATTTGTTATTTCTTGTCTTGTTAATTATAGCCATTCTGATGTGTGTGAATTGATATCTCATTGCAGTGTTGATTTGCACTTCCCTAATAATTAGTGATGTTGAACATGTTTTCATGTGGCTCTCGGGCACCTGTATATCTTCTCTGAACAAATGTCTGTTCACACAATTGTATATATAGAAAACCCTAAAGAATCCCAGAAAAACTATTAGAAATAATCGAAAAGTACAGCAAAGTTGCACAGTCAAAATACAAAAGCAAGATACAGAAATCAGTTGCATTTCTGTGCATTAGTAATGAACTAGCAGAAAGAGAAATGAAGAATAGAATCCCATTTACAGTCTCAACCAAAGGAATAACATACCTAGGAATTAATTTAACCAAGGAGGTGAAAGACCTATACACTGAAAAATGTAAGGAATTATTAAAAGAAATCAAAGAAGACTTAAAGAAACAGAAAGACATTTTATGCTCCTCAATTGGAAGACTAAAGATAGTTAAAATGTCCATATGACCTAAAAGCAATCTTCACATTGAGTGCAATCCCAATCAGAATCCCAATGACATTCTTCAAGATGTAGAACAAAGAATCCTAGAATTTATATGGAACAACAAAAGACCCCAAATAACCAAAGTAATCCTGAGGAAAAAGAGCAAAGCTGGAGGTATCACGGTCCCTGACTTGGAAATATACTACAAAGTTACAGTAATCAAAACAGCATGGCAGTGGTACAGTGTCAGACACACAGGTCAATGGAGCAGAACTGAAAGCCCGGAAATAAAACCACGCATCTTTGGATAGACAGTGGTCAACAGTGGAGCCGAGAACATTCAACGGAGAAAGGAAAGTCTCTTCTGAAAATGGTGTTGGGAAAACTGGACAGCCACGTACCAAAGAGTGAAAGTAGACCATTATCTTACACCAAACACAAAACTCAACCCAAAATGGATTAAAGACTTGAATGTAAGGCATGAAACCATAAAAACATTAGAAGAAAACAGAAGCAGTACACTCCTTGACATCAGTCTTAACAGTATCTTTTTGAATACCATGTCTACTCAGGGAAGGGAGACAAAAGAAAGAAGAAAGAAATGGGACTACGTTAGAATAAAAAGCTTCCACGAGGCAAAGGAAACCACGCACAAAATGAAAAGACATCCCACTAAGTGGGAGAAAATACCTTTCTCCTTTTGGAATGAGGAACTGGTTATGCTGGGAAGGCGGCCGCATCGTGATGTTCTTGACTCTGCAGTGAGGGTGGTCTCTGCCCAACAGGGAGGGCAGAGTCCTCCCTTGTCACTGATGGGGAAGAAACGGAAAGAGTCAGGTGCTGCTGAAGAAGCTGGAACATAATTTCCAGTTAAAAGTCACCTTTTAATTTTTATTTTCAAATCACATACAAACAAGTTAGACTATGACCAAATATGGCTTATTTCAGCACTGGCGCTAGTCAGATATTCGAAAATCTGTCATCATAGTCCATCATATCACCAAAATGAGGGAGAAAGTCCCACAATCACATAAATAAATAGTGAAAAGTAATTTGCTAAACTTCAGCCAGAATTTTTAATAGAAAGTCTAAGTAACACAGAAATAGAAAAAAATACCTACATATGATAGTCTGTTTACCAAAAACTGACAGCAAAGAGTACGCTAAGTAGCAAAAGACTCAAACTATTTTGATTAAAAGCCGGGGCTATATAGACGTTCCTACGATTTCATTATTATTTGACATTGTTTCAGATATTCTAGATCTGTGCTGTGCATTAGGGTAGCTATTAGTCACATGTGGCTGTTTACATGTAAAGGAATTGAACTTCAATAAAATTCAAAATGTTTCTCAGTCTCACTAGGCACATTTATTTTTTTAATTTTTCTTTTTCTTTTTTGAGGAAGATCAGCCCTGAACTAACACCCGCTGCCAATCCTCCTCTTCTTGTTGAGGAAGACTGGCCCTGAGCTAACATCCGTGCCCATCTTCCTCTACTTTCTATGTGGAACGCCTACCACAGCATGGCTTGCCATGCGGTGCCATGTCCGCAGCAGGAATGTGAACCGGCGAACCCCGGGCCGCCGAAGCAAAACGTGTCCACTTAACCGCTGCACCACCGGGCGGCCCCTCACTAGGCACATTGATAGTGCTCTACAGCTACGTGTGCCTAGTGGCTACTGTGTTAGCACAGCTATAGAACGTTTCCATCATCAGAGAAAACTCCATGGGCCATGCTGTTCTAGAGAATGAAGTCAGAGAAGAATATCTGTATATATAGTATGAAAGATGAGATTAAACGATCCATCTCTTTTGCTTAACATATGTTTATATAAGTAACAACCCAGGAGATTTTAGTAACAAAAATCTCTAATGAATGAGAAAATTTGGATCCAAGATAAACACACAACGACTAATTATCTGTGTTATAGCTGTATACACCTAGAAAGGGAAATGAGACAATCATTACATTTACAAGAGCTGAAAAAACAACTCATAAGCCAGACACAGAAATATACTGCCTGATTTCACTTAATGTGTGGAATCTAAAATAGTCATACTCATAAAAGCAGAGTGGAGTGGTGGTTCCCTGGGTCTAGGGGGGTTGGCGGGAAATGGGAAGATGTGGGTCAAAGGGTACAAAGCTCCAGGGCTGTAGGATGAACACGTGCTGGAGATCTAATGCCCAGCATGGTGACTGCAGCTCAGGATACTGAATTGTGTTCTTGAAATTTGCTGAGAGTTAATCTTCAGTGTTCTCAGCCCAAAAAAATCATAACTGTGGGAGGTGTGGATATGTTAATTACCTTGATTGTGGTAATAATTTCACAAAGTATACATATATCAAACATTGCATCTTACACCATATTTATATATATACAATTTGTTTAGTCAAGTGTACCCTAGGAAAGCTGGAAAAAAAATGTAAAAATAACATAAAATACTTTGAATAAATTTAACCAGAAAGACACAGGACCTATATGAAGAAAACTATAAACCATCATTATAAAAATTTTATAAATATAAAACAACTTCATGAACTCATGAAAAAGATCATGCAGTGTTCTTTAATGAGCAGTCTTAATATCATAAAAATACCAATTCTCCCAGAATTAACAAATAAATGTAATGTAATTCTGGTTAGAATCCTTGTGAAATTTTTTGAGTGGGAATTGGGTCAAATGAGTAGTCAAGAAAAGTCTGAAAAATAAGAACTCTGAGGAATACCTTGCCTCGCTAGGTGTCACGGGATGCTCTGAAGCCAGTGTGACCAAGGTGACAGAATATGAATATAAGGTTAGACAACTCGATCAGTGTAACAGAACAGCATCCAGAGTGAGTTCCTAGGATGTGTGAAAGTTCGCGTGTGAGCAAGGCAATGGATCGGTTCAGCAGGAAAAGCGTAGATGTGTCATCGTTGGTACTGGCACAATGGACTGTCCATTTGGAAGAAAAGAAAAGTGGATTCTTATCTCACACAATTTTGAAAACTCAGTTCAGGCTGCTTAATCCTGAATATCAAAGTGAAATGGTCAACACGGCAAGTCTGGTAGAGTGGGTACAGCGCAGGGCTAGAGGAACTCTTTCTAGGGAAGACCGAGTACCCAGAAGCTCCAGAAAAGAGGAGAGACTTATTCAACTATAAACATTAAAAGTGTATTTTTAGAAAGAGAAATATAAATCAGTTTATTCTGATATTTCCAGTTCAACATTAAGATTATAGGGTTTGTACTCAACTTCCTTAATTTTTTTTTTTTTTTAAGGATTGGCACCTGGGCTAACAACTGTTGCCAATCTTATTTTTTTCTTTTTTCTGCTTTATCTCCCCAAACTCCCCCTGTACATAGTTGTATATCTTAGTTGCAGGTCCTTCTAGTTGTGGGACGTGGGGCGCCCCCTCAACGTGGCCTGATGAGCAGTGCCATGGCGGTGCCCAGGATCCGAACCCTGGGCCGCCGCGGAGGAGCGCGCAAACTTAACCACTCGGCCACGGAGCCGGCCCCTCAACTTCCTTAATTTTATATTCATATTTCTTTTATGCTGAAATCTCAGTTGCTAATAACATTGATAGAATTATTTCTTTACTTTATTCTACAATATATATCTTACAGCTTAAAAATAACAATTCCAGTATTATTATTAACAAATATGATTATCGAATGTCATTTACAATTTCTTTTGGATTCCTTTTGTCTTTGGGGTGTCCCCTACCAGTTTTGTGCAATTACTGTGCCTTAAAGAAACATGGAATAATTCTCTGTGTTGCTCCAGTCAACAGCTGATGTATGTTTAGGAGTCATTTGTTGTTTTTATTGTTTTTCATGTCTTAGGAATTTTTGGTGTAATTTTTATAATTGTGAAAAAAAATACATAATTCCAAAGTGAAAATGATGAAACACATTCGGAGAAGTCTACCTTCCCCTCCTGACCCCCAACGTCCTGTTCCTTCTTCTTAGAGGTAACCATTTTTATTAGGTCTTAGTTCCTACTGCCATTGTTTATTTTGAAGACATAAACAAGTAGTTATATCTGGTCTTATTTTCCCCTTTTCTTTCGTAAAAAGTACCTCCTGTAACAGTGCCCTGAACCTTGCTCGTTCCCGTCCTGGTATGTCCTCGAGATCAGTCTGTAGCAATACATGGAAACCTTCCTCATTTCCTTTGACAGCTGCATGGGGTTCCATTGCTCCAATGCACCATATTTTATCCAGGAAATCTTTTATGATGGACTCTTGCTGGCAAAATTTATTGCTGCTGGGTGTGTGGGGAAAAAGTACTCTGAAATAATAGGAAATATATATTTTGGACTCTGCTCCCAGTTCCTGGCACAGAGTTCCTCAAACCCTTGTGCTCTCCTAAACGATAGAAGCACCAGTAGCATTGTCTGTTCTAGTGTTTGTTCTTTGAGCCTGGTTCCTGACATGGAGATCCTGAATCCTTTGTAATGTCCTGGGTGGTAACAGCATCATTTGTTCTAACGAGGTCACTCTTCGTGGGCTCCTGAATAACTTCAGGATCTGAGTTCATCACCAGAAAGACCAAGGGGTGATTAGAAGTTAGGCACTTTCAGTCCAACCCCATCCTCCAGGAAGGGCAGAGGGGCAGGAAATGGAATTAGTGTCCATCAGGCCTATGTGATGAAGCCTCCATAAAAATCCCAGTAGTACAGGGTTTGGAGAGCTTCTGAGTTGGTGAACACATTCACATGCTAGGAGGGTGGCACATCCCAAACCCACAGGGACAGAAGCTCCTATGCTCAAGGTCCTTCCTGACTTCGCCCTATATATGTCTTCATTTGGCTCTGTATTCACATCCTTTATAATGTCCTTTAATAAACCCATAAATGTAAGTGTTCCCTGAGTTCTGTGAGCCATTCTAGCAAATTGTCACACTCAGGGAGGGGGTCATGGGTACCCCAGTTGATAGCTGGTCAGTCAGAAGTGCAGGTGACAACCTGGGCCTTTTCAACTAGCATCTGCAGTGAGGATGGTCTCGTGCGACTTAGCCCTTAACTTGTGAGCTGTGGTGCCCACTCTGAGTAGTCAGCGTTAGAACAGAGTTGAATTGTGGGACACCCAGCTGGGGTCGGAGGATGGCTTGGTGTGTGGAGCACCCTCACATCTGGTGTCAGGAGTGCTGTGTGGCAGTGGTGTGAGAGTCAGGAGGCACCCGGGAGGAAGAGTGTTTTTCCCGTACAGGCACCATCACATTGATGGGAGAAATATTTAGCATTACAGCCATGGTAAGCAATCGGGCGAGATGCATTAAAGATTTGAAAGATGCATGTAATATCATCTCATTTTTCCAAACAGTCAATGATCCAAAAAACATACCTACTTTATGTATCTACCTATCTATCCATCTGTCTATCTAGGCGTATCTACGTATGGGGAAAATAAAAAGATACGTACTAGCTTGTTGAGATGTGGGGCGGGGGTAGAAGTGGAGAAGACTTAGGGTAACCCAGCAAAAAGCAAAAGAAAAAAGGCTGTGGTTGATCAATAAAGCACGCGCATATTCACACTGGTGCATCTAGGAAAAACTGTGTGAATATACATGGAATATTTTAAAAATTATTTAGCAAATATGGGGGGAAAGTTGCCATTTAATATAGCAGTGTAAACTTTTAGGTTGCCCGGGAATGAGGTGGATGTAGAGGCCTGTGTATAGAGAACTTTGCGTCTTACTGAGAAACATAAAGAAGGCTGGACAGAGGCATTGCGTGTTCCCAGGAGGAGACTCGATACTGCAACACTGTCTGCTCTCAAATTATTTTCCCATAGGATTTTTATGTTGCAATTTGGTGAAATATTCTGTATTTCATGGAAGAGAAACAGCCCACTTTGGGGGACCACAAAAGGCGTACAACAGTAAGCAGGACAGCATGGCAGTGGTGCAAGGCTGGGTCGTGGGTGGGTGACCAACTGTCCCAGTTTGCCCGGGACTGAGGGTGCCCAGGACCGGGGCTGCCAGCGCTAAAACTGACACAGTCCTGAGCACACTGGGGCGCCTGGTCGGCATAGCTGTGGGAAAGAGCGGGCAGCCCAGAAGCAAACGTTCACAGGGAACAGAGGGTCACACATCAAGGGGCAAAGGAAGGACTCTGTAAGAGGTGGTGCTCAGAGGAATGGTAACTATTTGGAAAAGAGCAAATCAGACCCCCCTCATACCATATTCCAAAATAAATCCCGTATGGTTTGGTGAATTAGATATACATAAAAAGAGGAAACGTGAAACAGTGAGAATCTCTATAGGTAAACATTTCTGCCATTGTGATGTAGGGAAGAACGTTCTAAGAATAAATACAGCAGAAGATACCACAGAACAAAAGACTGATCCATTTGAATATAGAGTTTATTTTTCATATACATCAGGAAACAGCACACATAAATGAGAAAGGGAAATTATAAATTGGAAGAAAGATTTGCAAAAATGAATGCTAGGCAAAACCCGCCTCAGCCAGAGGAGCCCAGAGAGCCCTGGCGGCTAACCGTGCGGCGGCATCTGGGGTGGGACCCTGGGACAGTGAGGGTCATAGGTGGGAACAAGGAAATAGAGTGACGTGTGGACTGTAGCTCGAAATAGGGCGTCAGTACTGGTTCATTAATATCGGCAAATGCGCCATCCCACGAAGGTGTTCACAGCGGGGAAACTGGATGTGGGGCATGTGACAGCTCTCTCTACTATCTCCCAACTTTCCTGCAACTCCAGAGCTGTTCTAAAATCAAAGTTTATTAAACATATTCCTGATAAAACTGGCTAATACGTATACTATATAACTATATAAAACATAATAGAGAACTTAATATATTATATATAACATACATGCATACATGCACACATAACATATAATACATATACCATAATGTATAACGTAACATAATATATAACTATACAACATACAAATTAGACAAATGAACATCTAAAGAAACTTGGGCAAAGCATTTAAATAGTGAATAACAGAATAAATCAGTTTTACGCTCCTAAACTGCTACTGGGTTTGTAAATGGTTTCGTCGCTTCTGGAAAGCAGTGTGCCAGCATGGATTAAGAGCCTTAAAATGTTCACACCTTTCAACTCAGTGAGTCCACTTCAGAGTAACCACCCTGCAGGCACGACCTGAGGTGCGCACAGAGTTTGATGGGCAAAGACGTTCTTCCTGGGCTGTGTGTGATAGGAAATAATTGGAGACGTGCAGCACTCGGGGCCTCTTGTCGTCAGCTTTACGGTCTGTGGGTACTCTGAGCCTCTTCAAACGTATGGAAGAAGAGTGTGGCATCAAGGGCGCAGGTTTTGCAGACACATCTGCATTCAAGTCGAAGCACCATCAGCGGCCGTGTGATTTGGGGCAAATCACTTCACATTCTTTCTAAGGCCCAGTTCTCTCGTCTGTAAAATAAGGCCAATAACACATGTAATCCATAGGGGTTTTGTGAAAATCAAATGGGATTATTCAAGTTTTTAGCACAGTGCCTGGCGGATAGCTTAGTAAATAGCAACTCACACTAACTTACAGATGAGAAAATGGGAGCAGAGAGAGGACGAGTAACTTACCCAAGGTCACACAGCTGGTGAGTCGTGAGCTGGGACTCAGACACAGAACGCTTGACTTCACATCCCACGTTCGTAACCACAACTCAAGTCTTCGCTCTTATTGATGCAGTTCCGCTGCTGCTGCGTAATGACCTGCGAAAATGCTCATGGGAAAACGCTGAGTAAGAAAAGTACATACAAAATTATATGTACTGTATCAATCTGATTTTCCCCTGAAATTTTTGTATGTGTACTAAACATGCATAGATGAAAGACTGGAAGGAAATAGGCCAATATATTAAAAGGATGATGTTTGAGTAAAGCGTTGAGCACATAGGAGATGCTGTGTTCTCGCTGTGATCACTTGTGCTGGTGTTCTGGTGACTCACCTAAGTGCCTTGGGTGTGAAGGCAGCTGTGTTCTTCCTGCTCAGGACTCACTTCCTGAGCTGAGCATTCGCATCGCACTCCATCTGTCTGGGAACACTCTCCCCACTGCTTCTGTGAAGGTGACTTTTTTCCCTTAGCTCTCTGTGTCTCTTTCCCTCTCTTTCCTATTTCTGTTTCTCTCTCTGTGCTGTGTTCTGTGTCCGTATTCCATTTCACCACTTTTCTCCTTAGCTGTGCTCAATCTGTGGTTTAACCTGTCCATTGAGTTTTTAATATTAAACATTTTTTTATTTCTGGAATTCTCTTTCAAAACTACTTGGTCTTTTTAAAAACAAAAGTCTGTTCTTTCCTCCTGTTTTCACCACGCCTTTAATCGTTTTAACACGGCCGTTTTAGCCTGTGTGTCAGGTGATTCCACCTTCTGAAGGGCTGGCGTCGAATGCGGCTGCTGGTTCTCACAGGGGCTTGTGGTGGCGCTCTCGTGTGCTCTGTGAGTTTTTCTTGTGCATGGTGCTCAGGGCGGCTTTGCCTGTGGGGATCCTGCGGGAAAGATGTCTCTCTGGAGCCATCTTTGTTGCTTCTGGCGGGATTCGAGGGAGACCAACAGCGAGGGGTCCTTCATGCTGACTTTGACCTGGAGGATCACTGGACCTTGCAGGAGAGACACATCCTGAGGCCCAGGCCCGCGTGCAAGCAGGCTTGGAGCTCCCCGTCCTCATGGGGGACCTTTCCCTCGGACTCCCCAGGCCCAGGCTTTCTCCACGCTCCTGAGCCGGTTCTCGTCTAGCTCACCCTCACTGAAGCTGTGGGCCTGTGAAGGCTCCAACTTTCTGCAGGGGTCTTGATTCCAACCCCCGGCCCTACTGAGGTCCAAGGCTCTGTCTCCTGCCTCCACGTGGCCACCAGAACCTAAGCACCTCACTGGGGAGATGACCAAGCCACCGCGGCACAGCCTCAGAGCTGCTGAACTCCACCTCCGCTAAATGCTCTGGGCGTGGACCCCTAGGAGTTTCTTCAGTTACTTGCAAACTCAGCTGTATGTTTAACAGGCTGCTGTTTTTTAATCCTTATTTCTAAGTGTGTCGCCCTGTGGGAGGACCTGCAGGTGATTTTGGCCCCCATGTTACTGGCAATGGACCCCAAAGATTATTTTTAAGGGAAAACAGTCTTAGGTGTCAGGCAACATTGACCTAGACATTGTTTTCTTTTAGAAGGTCATCCTGTTTCTTTCATAGGAGCATGTCAGTGGATTTTTTTCTGCCCTATTTCTTCATCTTTAAATAGTTTTTCTTGCCTAAAAACGAAAACAAAACTGTCAGCTTTCCAGTTACCTGTGCTCTGCTGTCTCCTGTGTTTTATTTTTATCCTAATCACGGCACATTTGTCAGGAAACCAAGTTTCTTGCCAGCTTCTTGCAAAGGACTCTAGTGAGGGTGAGGACAGGGATCCATCTCATATATGTGCTTGTAGATACACTATAAATGGGTCTTTTTTTTAATTTCTTTTTTGCCAAGGAAGATTCACCCTAATCTAACATCTGTTGCCAATCTTCCTCTTTTTGCTTGAGGAATATTAGCCCTGAGCTAACATCTGTGCCAGTCTTCCTCTATTTCGTATGTGGGTCACCACCACAGCATGGCTGATGAGTGGTGTGGGTCTACACCCAGCATCCAAACCCCTGAGCCTGGGCTGCTGAAGCAGAGCACGTGGAACTTCAACTACTCGGCCATGGGTGTGGCCCCTGTGAGTCATTTATAAAATGAGGAAAAGGACCAGAGTAATGATTCCTAACTTTTTTTATTAAGATTATGATAGTTAACAACCTTGTGAAATTTCAGTTGTGCATTATTGTTAGTCATGTTGTAGGTACTCCACTTCACCCTTAGTGCCCTCCCCCCACCCCACTTTCCCCTGGTAACCACCGATCAGTTCTCTTTGTCTTTATGTTAACTACCACCTATGAGTGGAGTCATACAGAGTTCGTCCTTCTCTGTCTGGCTTATTTCACTCCACATAATACCCTCAAGGTCTATCCATGTTGTTGTGAATGGGACGACTTTGTTCTTTTTTATGGCTGAGTAGTATTCCATAGTGTGTGTATATATATATATATATATATCTCATATCATATCTTCTTTATCCAACCATCAGTTGCTTGGCACTTAGGTTGGTTCCATGACTTGGCTATTGTGAATAATGCTGCGGTGAACATAGGGGTGAATGGGACTTTTGGAATTGCTGATTTCAAGTTCTTTGGATAGATACCCAGTAGTGGCATGGCTGGGTCATAAGGTATTTCTATTCTTAACTTTTTGAGAAATCTCCATAATGTTTTCCATAGTGGCTGCACCAGTTTGCATTCCCACCAACAGTATATGAGGGTTCCTTTTTCTCCACAGCCTCTCCAACATTTGTCACTCTTGGTTTTGGATATTCTAACAGGTGAAAGGTGATATCTTAGTGTAGTTTTGATTTTCATTTCCCTGATCTTCCTGCCTTTACAACAGAAGTAAATATTTAAATGATGGTTATTTCTTGCTATTAACTCATGACCTATGTTAATTACCCATGCTTTATAAATGCTCCTTGTTTATAGATTGTTTCATTAGGTTAGTTAAAAAGTAACTAGGGAGAAAATAATGAAAGGTGAACTGAAGTCAAATGCAGACTTTCAAGTTTAGGATATCACCTCCACTAAAAAGCCTTGTTCATCCCAACAGGTGTACCTCAGAATCCCATTAACTCTGAATCTTTCTGAAAAGATTGCAGCTTCTATTTAACTGTCTTTTAACATCAGAAAGGTTTTAAAAATTTAAAACCAGATTAATCTGGTATTACTGATATTAAATGATTTGTCCAAATTTTTATTCTCCTCTTTTGCTTATACATTACTTGTACTTTCACAAAGTACTGGAATAACTTTCAATTTCACTTTATTAATGAGTAGAAACTGTTTAGTGTTGAGAATAAGTAGTAAAAATTCCCTGTCATACACTGAGGGATTATCCAAATTTGGATCTCTGCCTTCAGAGAATATATTTCCTCAATGCAGTACTTCTTAGAATTTTTATTTTTTAAAGAGAAATTTTAAGAAAAGAACTCGAATTTCTTGCTAAAAGTAGGTATATTTAATAATACAAAGAAAATTGGTTAGTATATTTCTCTATAAATGTGTATGCATGCACAAAAATTGAAAGTTATTATATTTTCAAAAATAACTTTTTATCTTTATCAAAAGTAGAGGTTTATTCTAGAAAATATACAAAACAGAGGGAAGAGTAAAGGGGGAAAATCCTACACATATAGAGCATGTTCATTTCTTAGTTTATTGTTACTTCTATAAAAATAAGATATTACAAACTATTTTAAATCAAGCTTTTCCCCTTCAGCAATATCTGGTGAAGATCTCTAAATGTTATCTGGTGTAGAGCTAATTTATCATTTTCAAATATTTGAAACACAAAAATTTGTGCTATTCCTTATTGATTAATAGTCACTTTGATTCTAGTCACTTTGACTCCAATATTTCAAAAATATACTTATAATTTATCTTTATATATATTCATTTTATTTCCAGCAGACAGTTCTTAAGAAAAGAATTGATGGAATGAAAGATGTATAAATATTTAATTTTCATAGAAGTTGCTCCTCTACTTTTCTTGGAACACATTGTGCATTTTCAACTTTTTAATTCAGGCTTCTTAGATTTTTATATCTGGTTATATTTTTGGTTTAATTATTACAGTTCTTTCCTTAAAAGGTGCCAATAATGTGCATGCTGATATCCCTTTGCCAGTTTACCATTTTCTTTCTACTCATGTTAATATTTTGTTCATTTCACCTTAATTGTGTATGCTTTCCTTGGCTCTACTATTCAAGCACTTGCCTTATTTTCATTAGTGATTATTCTGTTACTCATACTTCTGATTTGACCTTCCTTTCTGTGATGGCCTTATTTTACTCTTCAACATTTGTTCTTGAATTGTTCTATTTCATTTTGTTACTCCTTTCCTAGATTTTTTCTGTGAGCCACTCATTCGCTTCTATAAAGATAATTGCTTCATTATTATTTTTTTTTTAATTCACAATAATATGGAGCCACACTTCCTTTGTGGCAAGATCTTTAAGGCAGTGTTCTCTCTTTGACATATATTAATGGTTTATTCATCCTTTTCTTACCTACTTTATATGTACATATATATATAATATATATTAACACACATATATATTAATTTGTTTTATTTTTAGTTGTCATTCTTCTTTCTAAAAGTTTCTGTCTTCCTGGAATATTCAGAAAGTTCATATGGGGAGGAGCAAGATAAATATTCCTAATTCCCATGACACAGTTTTGTCTTTATGAATTAGAGTCTATTTAACATTTTTCCTCTGAAAAAAAGCAGATATCACTGAAGAATATCTCACCAAACAATATGCCCTTTCTGATATATATATATATTTTCAGACAAGCCTAAACTAAGGCTGTTCTTTTAAATGAATCTTAAAGGTCATCATTTTCATCATTGCAGTGGCTATTCTTCCTGAAGTTTTCATAATTTTTCAACTAGTTTCCAATAAAATGTTGCTTTCAACACCTTTCTCATGATAAAATTGATACTAGGTTAATAATTTTCAACATAATACTATGCATCAAATTTAGATATATAGGACAGACCTGATGGCACAGCGGTGAAGTTCACACGTTCCACTTTGGCAGCCCGGGGTTCACCGGTTGGGATCCTGGGTGTGGACGTGGCACTGCTTGGCAAGCCACGCTGTGGTAGGCGTCCCACATATAAAGTAGAAGAAGATGGGCATGGATGTTAGCTCAGGGCCAGTCTTCATCAGCAAAAAGAGGAGGATTAGTAGCAGATGTTAGCACATCTGCCTCAAAAATAATAATAATAAATTTATATGTATATATTTTCATTCATGTGTACATATATATATTTGTCTGTTAGGTATATATATAAAGTGTGTATGTACGCATATATATGTGTGTGTAGGTGTGTGGTGCATAGTGTGTATGTGGATACCTACATACATATGCACACAGTACTCTGGGGTACACATTTAATGTTAGTAAGTTTCCTTTGTAGGAAAATTTTAAAAAATGAATATATGGGTACATCTAATTATTTATTTACCCTTGTAAAATGCTCATTTGTATTGCTTCTAAGAACTGAATTGGATTTTACTGTGTTCTTTTTGTTGGCAATAGCTCTGTGCTTGTCTAGCTCAAGTATATTTACTAACCATTTAATCTCAGGTTTTGGATTATTTGATGTACCTTAATACTGATTACATATACTCTTATGAGAGGAAAAAAAGAATAATAAAATCTACCACAAATGTACAAGAATTCTTTTCAGATTCTGTGTAAAGAAAATCCATGGAAATATGTTATTTTTCACAATTGAAAGAGTAACCAGATATATAAGCATTTGGTGAATATATGTTCACTAACGTAAAGGAGAAGCTGAAGAGGAAAATACAAATACTAAGAAAATGACCTAGGAATAAGTCAGTATTGAGTGATAACAAGTTCAAAATAAAATTTGATTTTTAGGTCAAGAAAAGCGAGCAACTAGAAAACATTTTTCGATATAGAGTAGAGGAGATTGTCAGGGTTTAAATCTAGTTTTAGAGAAGTGTTCCTGAAAACAGCCAACTAATATGAATTCCTATAGGGGAAAGACAATGAGATATGAATTCCTATAGGGGAAAGATAATAAATGGGCTGATAGTGGGACAATATACATATCTATATACATATATATATATTATTAAATACAAGAGAAAAATAGGATTGCATTTGAAGAAAAGATATGTGATTGGTTACACTTTTTTGTTAGTCTTTTTTTATGCTGTCTACTTTGAAAATATATAAAGACAAAGCTGGCTATTTGAATAAAATAAATATTCACCCGACTTTCCTTACTCAAGCTACTTATTACTAAGTATTCATCTGTATTATCTCTAACATTCCTCCACTGAAACACATCTCACACATATAAAAGAGTGGTTATCACTGTTTCTGGGGGATACTGGTGTCAAGTTTTTCTAATTCTAACCAAAACCCAAGTGTGTGAACATCTTTATGCAGGCCCATTCCAGCATCACCAGGGAAACATCACGCCATCAGTGAGATAATGAGCTGATAATAAAGATAGCAGTTGAATAATAGATCTAACACAACATAGAGATAGAGAGCCAAGAGGTGATTTGAGGGAAAGAGCAATGACAACAACCAAAACACAACATCAGTCATGTGCAGTGATGGAACAAATTGTACACTATTCTAACATCAAGATATGATGTTTGAATATTGCTGGCCTTGGTACTGATTCATGATATTCCCTGCATGATATAAAATAGAGTTCTTATTACCCCTTTGGCCTTCTGTCTTGAACTTTCAAGTTTTAGGAGCCAAATAAAGCAAAGGAATTATATTATATGATGTAACCTGTCTGTAGATCCCAAGTCACTTCTCTTTGCATGTGTGGAGAGTGTAAACTTTGACTAGCTGAAGCATGTTCAGGAGAACAGAACAACTTTATTAGATCAATCACAATCCATGATAATTCTTTTGTGTGTATCACAGTAGGTATATTTTATTATAGTAACATAGTGCTCAAGTTAGCCTAGCTAAAACACTAATGGAATATATTGGCCATGTTAGTGAAAAATATGAAGTAAGGTTGGCTTCGGGCTTGTTTTGTTTCAACAGTTAAAGTATGTCATTGTTATCTTGTTTGTTTCCATCTCTCTCTTTTACTAGCTGACATTTCGTCTGAAGACTGACTTACCGTTATGATTACAAGATGTCTGCCAAGAGTTCCCAGATCTTCATTATTCTGTAATGAACTAAAGAGTAAGATTGCCAGATGAAATTCAGAGCACCCAGTTAAATTTGAATTTCTGATAAACAGCATTTTTTTTTTTGGTATAAGTATGTCTTATGAAAAATTATTCATTGTTTATCTAAAATTCAAATTTAACTGGTCATCCTGTATTTTACTTGCTAAATCTGGCAATCTTACTAAGGAAAGAAATACAGTTTTGCTTTGGGAAACTCTTAAAAACTGAGGAAACTTCTTTCCAGAAGTTCTCTCAAAATATCTTCTCATGTTTCATTTTCTCAATTTTGTCATGCATCATACCTGAATAAGTAATCATTCTCAGGAGATGAGATTTTGAATGTTTTGTTTAGACTGAGCTGCATGTTGCACTACATTTCCGGAGAAGTATAACCATAATACCCAAAAATTTTGGGTGGTTATGAAGAGTAGGATACTAGCTAACTGTTGAGGAAGTGACAGCAAGAGTTATATTTCAAAATATAATGGCAGAGGCAATGTAACATAATGGTAAATAATACAGAATTTGAAGCCACACTGTGTGGATCTTCTGTGTGTTAGCAATGTAACCTCGGGCAAGCTGCTTAACCCCTCTGTGCATCAGTTCCTTCACTTTTGAAACTGGCTGTATAATAGTATCTACTTCATGATAGTTTTTATTTAATGTATATAAAGTACTTAAACAGTAGTTTGCCTATAGAAAATCTTTATCTTATGATAATCAGCATAAGGAAAACACACCTCAAAATGACATTTTGGAAAATCTACAAATGAATTATCATTAATTCTTGAATGTCCTAATTTAGACCGAGTGGAAGAGTACCCTTAAAACTTATTTTTAATGATGTTTCTTGAGCATTTTGTTGGAGGAAAATTTATTGGAGCTGTGGACATCAATTTAGATACTTATTGAAGTTTAGCTAGTACCCAATTGTGTAATTTTCTTATTGTAGCAACAGCAGTTAATATGAGATCTATCTACTTAATAAATTGTCGTGTGTACAATACAGTATTGTTAACCATGGTCGCCATGTTGTAGAGCAAATCTCTAGAACGTCTTCATCTTGCGTAATGAAAACTTTACACCTATTGAATAACAGCTCCAATTTCCCCCTCCCCCAACCTCTGGCAACTACCATTCTTCTCTCTGCTTCTATGAGTTTGACTATTTTAGATAACTCATGTAAGTGGAATAATGTACTTACTTGTTCTTCTGTGGCTGGTTTATTTCACTTAGCATAATGTCCTCCAGGATCATCCCTTTTGTCCCATATGGCAGCATTTCCTTCTTTTTTAAGGCTGAAAAATATTCCATTGTGTGTATATGCCACGTTTTCTTAATCCATTCATCCATTGATGGGCATTCATGTTGCTTCCATATCTTGGGTGTTATGAATAATGCTGCAATCACACAAGAGTCCAGGTATCCCTCTGAGATCCTGATTTCAATTCTTTTGGACATATACCCAGAAATGGGATTTCCGGATCACACGGTAGTTCTATTTTTAATCTTTTGAGGACCCACCACACTGGTTTCCATGGTGGCTGTCCCATTTCTATTCTCACCAAGAGTGTACAAGGGTTACAATTTCTCCACATCCTTGCCAACGCACTAAAACAGTATGGTATTGGCATAAAGATAGACATATAGACCAATAGAACAGAAAAGAGAGCCCACATGGGTAATAAGAATACACAATGGGGAAAGGATAGTTTTTTCAACAAATGCTGGCAGGAACACTGGACATCTATATGAAAAAGAACGAAATTGGAACCTTAACTTTCACCATACACAAAAATCAACTCAAAATGGATCGAAGACTTAAACAAAAATCTTGGAGCTGTAAAACTAGAAGAAAACACAGGGGGAAAGCTTCTTGACATTTGGCTTAGCAATTACTGTTTGGATATGAAATCAAAAAGCAAAAACAGATGTGGGGCTGTATCAAACTAAAAAGCTTCTGCACAGCAAAGTTAATAGCCAACAAAATGAAAGGCAAGCTATAGAATGTGAGGAAATATTTGCAAACTATATATCTGATAAAGGATTAAGATCCAAAATATATAAGGAGCTCCTATAACTCAATAGCAATAATAAAAACAATATTCTCACTAAAAGTGGGCAAAGGACTTGAATAGACATTTATCCAAAAAAGACATACAAATGGGCAACAGGCATCTGAAAACGTGCTCAATGTCACTAAGCATCAGAGAAAGGCAAATTAAAACCACAATGAGGGGCCGGCCCGGTGGTGCAGCAGTTAAGTGCACACATTCCACTTCGGCGGCCTGGGGTTCGCTGGCTCGGATCCCGGGTGCGGACATGGCACTGCTTGGCAAAGCCATGCTGTGTAGGTGTCCCACATATAAAGTAGAGGAAGATGGGCACGGATGTTAGCTCAGGGCCAGTCTTCCTCAGCAAAAAAGAGGAGGGTTGGCAGTGGATGTTAGCTCAGGGCTAATCTTCCTGAAAAAAAAAAAAAAACACAATGAAATATCACCAGACACCTGTAAAAATGTGACTATTAAAAAAAGTCATTGTTTCATAATTTCTGTAAATAATAAGACTAAATTATTCGTAGCTTTATGTCATAGCTTCATCTTCACAAGTTCCTTACCATAATTGTTCAGTAGCCACATATATTTGCATATTCTCACAGACTAAAGTCCAGTTGAAAATTAGAGACTATCAAAGGAACAAAATGGAAGTATACTAATTAAACCTTATATTGATGCACTCTCTATCATCTTATCATATGTATTGGTAGCAGAGAAAGAGAGTTCCATGCATATTCTTATTCCACTTTTCCTTGTAAGAACCACATAATATAGTAATTAGGTATCCAGTGAAATCTGAAAATTTATTCGGCATTCTGACATTGTCTTAGTCCATTCAGGCCACTATAACAAAATGCCATAAACTGAGCAGCTTATAACCAACAGAAATTTATTTCTCACAGTTCTGGGTGCCAGGAAGTCCAAGATGAAGGAGTTGGCAATTCGGGGTTTTGTGAGGGCCCAGCTCCTTCGATGGCTGTTTTCTTGCTGTGACCTCACGTGGTGGAGCACGCTGGTGCCTCTTTGATGAGGGCACTAAGTGCATTGCTAACTACTTCTGAAAGCCGGCACCTCCAAATACCCTCACAGTGAGGATTAAGTTTCGACATATGAATTTTGGGGCAACATAAACAGAAAGTCCACAGCAGATATTAAGAAAAAGTTTAGTGTCTTCATTTCTTTCTAACTAATCTGTTATTTGCTGTGAATTCTCTACCCGTAAGTAGTTTTCTGCAGCAGGCATAGGATGGGAGTTTTGGGGGACTTTGAAAGAGTCAACAGAATCCACTGGATTTATTTTAATGTTTTATACACAATCTCTGCTTGGAAAATGCAAGGAAATTTCGGTGTTTTTACTATGTGTTCCCTTTACCTGGTCCTGTGTTCATGGAGTGGAAGAGTTGAAAAAGGCTGTTAAGATAGAAAGAGAATGTGGCAATGAAGAAAACAGAGAATCTTCAGACTGTTAAGATAGAAAGAGAATGTGGCAATGAAGAAAATAGAGAATCTTCAGATGCATAAGGTGGCCTCTAGGTTCTCCTGGGCTGGTGTACTCCAAAGAGGGTTTGGCTCAATCCCATCCCTGGGTGTGCAGCTGGTAGATGTGTCTCATGTTTACGGCTTCCTTATGTTGGATCTCATCTCTTTTTACATTAATTTAGGCTGGTAGTCCTTATTAGCAATCTTTGCTGCTGCCTCATCATCCCTTGGCCCTTATCTCTCAATGTCTGCCAGGTTCTGCATTTGGATTCTTGGCTGGGTTGCCTTCGGCCTCCATTTCAACAGTGACTTTTACCTTTTGAGCCGTAGCACATTTATTGAGGTCTTCTTGGCTCTCAGTTTGGTTACATCTATTGACTCTAAAGAGCACGTGGAGATTTCTGGGTCTCACTATGCTGAAAGGAGATGAAAGATATTCAAGAGTGTCAGCTAATCCCTCTTCCCAGATAGCAAAGCTGATCTTCTCTCTTTTCTTTACTGGAACCCACCGATGTGGGAGAAGAGCATTGTGTGGAGTATCTCCTTCATAAATCTCAGCTATCCAGTGTCTAAAGACATATAAAATACTTTTATTACAGGTTTGAAATTTGCACAAGTCAGATTAAGACATCTGCCTAGATTCTTGCTTTTATATATGTGGCTTACTTCCATAAAATCCTGGGACCAGGACAGGTGGTCTTTCCTTCTTTTCTTTCACTATCTGGTTGGGAATTCCCTTATGCTA
The DNA here is from genome assembly GCF_041296265.1 of Equus caballus. Classification (NCBI taxonomy): domain Eukaryota; kingdom Metazoa; phylum Chordata; class Mammalia; order Perissodactyla; family Equidae; genus Equus; species Equus caballus. The sequence continues at coordinate 52,583,282 of NC_091685.1, forward strand.
AACTCTGTCTATGATCAGGTCCTCAAAGCTTAGCTCTTGATACGATAAATGCAAAGAATAGGAATATAGGAAATAATTTTTTTCTAAGCTTTATATTCAAAAGCTAAGTAATTTTCTATTCTTCACTATCTTGCAAAAAAATCCATTCATGCATATAATTAATGAATTCTTTAAGATATTTAAGAACACAAAGGATGAGTTCGATGTTAATTTGTATATACGTATATACCTATATACATATATATGTGTATTTCAAGATATTTCCTTTGGTACATTAATATGTAGAGAGAGCAGAATTCTCAGCTGCTACACATTTTTGGAGGGAACATGATCACATTTAAAGAAAACTTGTCAAAAATGTTAAAAAAGGAAAAAAAATGTTGTAGAAGCTTGCTAGTGGCAAATAAACGGAGGCAGTCCGTAAGGGAAAGGCTCCCTCATGCAATATCCCTAATGATCACTTTGCTGGGCTTTACAAGAGTGATTCTTTTTAGGAGAAAATTCCCACAAATTTTGTTAGAATCTTAAAGTAACTGAAAAAACAGTTTTACAAATTCTGCTCTAAATTGCTTAATCTTCTAGCTCCTTGCCAAGGGGTAATTTGGGGGAAATAGCTATGGGATATCCGTATTGGAATATCCCTATTTTGTACCCCTTATCTGAAAGATGGTAAAGCATTTGCCTATAAAAATAAATGAGGAACTTAGAATTATAAGGGAAAAAAAACCTTAGCCACCATCTCTGTCAAATATGATACTATGTTTTATATTTGAGATTTTATTAGCCAAGTAGAATTTTAATTTTGATTTTTGCATGAGAATGCTTCTTTTCAAGTACTAGTTATACCACTTATTATTAGAGACAAGTCACTTACTCTTTCTAAGTCTCAATACCTGTATCTCTGAAATGGCTCAGGTGGACAATATATGAGACAGATGGAAAAAATGTTTTATTTTTGGAACACAAATACCCATTGTATGTATTAACATTAAGGATATACTCACCTGAAAAAAATCTGTTTTGTGAGTGTTTGTAGAGACTTCTATAGAGGGAAGAGGTGTTAGATATTTTTAATTGGTAAATAAACAAGCTAATGAGCTCTATTTTATAAAAGAAACAGAATAGTAAATATAAATGACAAGACTTTTATCCAGATTAGAATACAAAAATATTATTATTTGACAGAGTAAATTTAACATCACTTTATTTTCCTTACAGTGGAATTGGATTTAACAGACGCGGGTATATTGGATATATATGACATGGAGTATCTTAAAGGTGATGACATTTTAAATGGTTTTCCAAAGTGGAAAATAATTTTAAAAAGAAAAAGCAAAGACATAATTTATTTTCTGTACCAGATGAAGCAAGTGCATAGTGTACAGTTTTTTTTCAAGATGACTTAAAAGAGTATGTTTGCTATATTTAATTTTTTGTCACTAGATGGCATACTATATGTAAAAATAAAGAACTTATGACAGTAATGAGATTAAATTAATGGCAAATAAATGCAATTGTGTACATTGTCAGAGAATACCATTTAGTTCAAGTAACAATAACCCCTTTAAAATTAAAATTCATTATCTAAGGCTTTATCTCAAGGTTATTTTTGTCACAATAATTTAATGATAATTATGTGTAAATCTAAATTTTCATTTTTAAGCACCAATATGGATATAGTATACAAAAATCATTATATTCCAGTGTAGAGTAAACTTGGAAGACTGTTACATTGAAATAAATATCAAATGAATGAAAATAATTTTGTTTTAAAAAACCTCAATTTAATAAAGGGGGAAACATTTATGTGCAACATATAGTGAATGCTGAAATTATTTCAGTCATTCACGTGTTATGTATTTTAATAATGCTACTAGAAAAATAATGTTTTCAATCTAATTTACTCTAACCTACATTAAGTTTGCTGGCATTGTCATGAAAGAGAAAGACGTGAGACCTAGTATTTTCATTATTACTGCTGCATACAAACTACCCTAAATGCGAAGTTTTTTAAAACAACAAATTCTTTGCTCTTGAGTTTTTAGTTTTTTTATTTGAGCAGTGTTCAGCCAGAACAGCATATCTCTAATCTATGTGAAACAACTTAATCGGGGCTAGAAGATATCCAGTAATTCATCGTGGCTGATTGTTGGCTGGAAACTCAGCCGGGACTCTCAACTAAGGCTTAAATTCTCTTCCACATGGTTATCTGGGCTTTTTTCCACTTCATAGCAGGATAGATATCAAGAGAGAGGACACAGAACTTGACAGTCTTCTAAGAAATTAGGGCTGAACCCAGCACAGAGTCACTTCCGCTATGTTCTATGAAACACTCACAGTTCTGGTTACACAGTTCAGATTCAAGGGGGTAGAGAAACAGACTGCAGGTTTCTGAGGGGAGTGACAAAGAATTTATAGTTCTCTTTAATCTGCAATAGTCTACCCTCTATCCATAATTATTTACATAACACTCACCTTTAAAATACCCTATAAGACATAAAGATTTATCTCATTAGTCATCATACTCAAATCTGGAGTATTTTCATTTGTTTCAGGAGATGCAGATGTGGGGGTTGTTTTTAGACGTGGTTTCTATTGGTCTAAAAAAACATGAAGTAACATGAAAAGTTTTGTGCCCTCCATATACCCAAATAAAATGACAGATATAGGAAAAAGGTAATGGACACTTTCATTCAAAAAGGAGGAGAATGGGAGGCAGAGAGAAATCATTAGTTCGTAGCGATTCTGAAATCTCTGGGTGTGTATTGCCAGTTGCTTGATTAGCGCTCAGTGCCGCACTCTGGGAATGGTTTTCTATGGCTCTTCGTTTCCCTCTCTAAGTTCATGGCTCTGCCCTTTGCCATTAGAAATATTCCAAAGTTGCAGCTGCATAGCTTTCTCAGTCTGGGTCACGGTTCTGGGAAGTTAAGGGCGTAGAGACCACTCTTTGTTTTAAACTCTCTCTGTCCCTTTCAGTTCAAGTGGATTAATCTTTTGAAAATTTGTGAGTTTCTTTTCTGCAATTTATATTCAATTCAATGAGACGAAGTGGGAGACAAGCCCAGATTTCTTTCTAAGGAAGGCCCTTCTCTACCCTACATCATGTTTTAGGCTGCCATTGGACAACACTCTTCTGCTGCTCAGAAGCTCTTCATCTAGCTGCACGGGTCTGTGAGACAGGTCCATAAATCTTTCTGAGGTCTTAGCAAAGGGTCTTACAAGATCCACCATTGACATTTTTGACTCAGAGACCACTTTACTGGATTTAAAGTCCCACTGAATTGAATCTTTTACCTGAAGCCTTTTATTACTTTGGTAACTTATTGTTGTTTAAAGACTTGGAATGAGAAAGTTTTATTTTCAAACACAGTCCTGCTCTTTTATTTTTCCTTTAAATTCCACCTGAAGACTGAGAGTTCATTTTGGCTCTTCTCAAAGCTTCGTGCTTTTTCATAAGAAGCTCAAAGAAGTCAGCTAGTAGCTGCAGCATTCTTCCTGGAAACCTTGTAGGCCATATCTGTGAGTTAATTAGATACCATTTCTATTTTCCAGAACATCTCAAGCAACAGTACTGGCAAATGTTATTTCACTTTCCTCCTATATTCAATAGCAAGATCACTGTCCTTCCAGCTTTCACCAATAGCGTCCTTGGGAGCTTCCCCACCACTCCATTTCAAAGCTAATTCCACAAGTTTTAGATTTTTGTTCCAGTAGAACACCATCTCAAGAACTAGTGATACTAGTAGCACCACGTATACTATTTATAAAATAATGTCACGTATCTTTCCTTATAAATAAGCTTTTTTTATTTTGGAATACTTCAAGAATTACAGAAAAGTTGCAAGATAGTTCAGGGAGTTCCCAAATACTCCATACTCAATTTCTTCCACTGTTAACGTCTTACAGTGCCATGGAACAATTGCAAAAACAAAGAAACTGGCATCGGTACATTAGTATTAACTAACTCTAGACTTTATTTGGATGTCACTAGTTTTCCCATTAATTTTCTCTTTTTGTTCCAGATTCAAACGTAGGGTACCACATTATAGTTAGTTCTCAATATCTTCCCAGTCTGTGAAAGTTTCTTAGTCTTTCCTAATCTTCTGTGACTTTGACAGTGTTTAGAAACATTGACCAATTATGTAGAATGTACCCAACTGGGGATTGTCTGATTTTTTCTTTTTTTTTTTTTATGGTTAGACTAGTATATGGTTTTTGGAAAAAATAACACACAGTACTCTTCTCGTTACATCATATTGGGTGCTACATGATATCAACAAGATTTCATTGGGGATTTTAACCTTCATCACTTGGTTAAGGTAGTGTTTGCCAAATTCATCCACGTAAAAACTACTAATCGACCTTTCTATGGTATATTCTTTGGAAGCAAGTCACTACGTGTAGCCCTCCCTCAAGCAGGGCCTAGAAGGTGATTAACTTCTACCTCCTGAAAGAGGAGATGTATCCATATATTAATGTAGTTCTTCTGTCAGGAAGATTTGCTGCTTCTCCTCATGTATTTATTTATTTAATCATTTATTTATGTTAGTATGGACTCATGAATATGTATTTTCTATTTTTGGTTATAATCCAATACTGTATTATTTATTCATTCCTCAAATTGATCCAGCTTTGTTTACCGGGTGCTCTTTCAGGTTGGCTAATGTGTTCTTTTAACATACCCTATTCTTCTGAATTTTTTAATAAACTTATTAAAATTTTAGGATAGATGTAGATTTACAGAAAATTTGTCAACATGGTGTAGAGAACTCACATACACCCCACATCTAGTTTTCCTATTATTTATATCTTACATTAGCATGGTATATATGTCACAATTAATAAACCAATAGTGGTATATAATTAACCAAAGTCCACACTTTATTCATATTCCCTTAGTTTTTCTCTAATGTCCTTTTTCTGTTACAAGATTCCATCCATTTAGTTGTCATATCGCTGTAGTCACATCACATTTAGTTGCAGACTGTGACAGTTTACAGAATATCCTTGAGAGTTTTGAGTAATACTGGTCAGATATTTTGAAAAGTATCTCCTAGAATTTTTCTGATATAATTCTCATTTTTTGACTAGGGTAATCGGGTAATGGGTTTTGGGGAGGCCAACCACAGAGGTAAATTGCCATTCTCTTCATATCATATCAAAAGTATGTCTTACGACTATTGATCTTAACCTTGAACACTTGACTAAGAGAGTGTTGGTTAGGTTTCTATACTGTAAACTTACTGTTTTCCCCCTTTTCTGTACTGTCCTCTTTGAAGTAAGTCACTGTAATCAGCCCACACTGAAGGAGCGGAGAGTTATGCCCTCCTTCCTGGAGGAGGAAGTATTTATAGAAATTATTTGGATTCCTCTCCAATGGGGATCTATCTATTCTCTCCCACTAATTTATTTATTCAATCATTTATTTGTATCACTATGCACCAATGGATATTTATTTTGTACTTTAGATTATAATCCAATAATGCATTATTTATGTGGTTGTTCAAATTGTGCCAATTTGTTATTTCAGTTAGCTCCTGTGTCCCTTTGACATATTCCTTCATTTTGTTGTTTTGTGAGTTCTTCCATACTTTCTGGCACTGTAAGATGTTCCAGACTCTCGTCACTTTTGTTTATGAAAAGTCAAGTCTGATTTAAAACTGAGATCTCAAATTCAATTTAAAATTCATATCTTTCCCAGTCTCAAAAGCAGACTTAAAACATCCCTCTAGTTTAATGGTGATAGTGATTTGGGAGATAAAAGGCAAAACCTGATTTTGTGACACTTTTTAGTCCCATCCTCCTTAAGGTCAATCTCCTTTGGTGCTGGAGGTAAAGAGCGGGAGGAAACATGAACATCTCATGGAAACTGCCATTGAACATGGCAGAGTAATATCCCTGTTCCAATTTAGGCCAGATGTCCATCTTATATTTGCTGCTGGTCTTCTATACTGTTTTGGGAATGTAAACACTTCACAGTAGCCACAGACAGAGATACTAGTGAAATCCACTTTTACAATCTCCAATTAAATTACAATGGAGTGGGCCCTTTGGTTTTATTCTTGTTTGTATGACAATAGTTACATCTCTCACCTTTAGCAATCTTCTAGTACATTGAGATTTTTAAACATCTTATATTTCATATATTGGAACTCAACATCACATTACCATGTAAAATACTCTCTTATACATATTTGCATGTAGCTCCATAACAATATGCAACAATCGAAACAACTATCAGAACTTGTAACCAAAGAAGTGTATATAGTGAAAATTAAGCAACATTATCATCCTTTCTTCATTAAGTTTCACTAATATAGAGAATCTGAGGCTTCTTTCACGGCTATAAGTTAAGGACAAATTCCTCATCCTACATATTGATAAAACAATTGATGAGAAATATTTTACGCTGTCATAGAGTAAGAATAGAAGTCACAGTAAAGGCATAACAACTATGTATACATAATTATGTCATTATGTCAAAATATAGGAAATGTTTATATCAAAGTCGTGATGAAACAGAATTTGGTTCAACTTAGTTAAAAATGTAAATATTAACCATATTCCAAATAGAATGTTATTACTTGGAATCTCATCATAAAGAAAATATATCTTACAGTCTAGGAATTCCATCCAGTAGAAGCACCAAAGATGATGATAAATATATACAATTCTGATTAAAATTTATGTAAGTGAGATGAAATAGTAAGATTTGTAATTTGTGAAAATGAACCATGTTTCTAAGCATTCTCATCCGTTCCAGTGACAGGAATGTCAGAATGCCTTGCTAAGGGCCTAGAAAAGAGGAGAGGAGGGGAGGGAGATTGGCCACAAAGGATTTGACTGTTTCTCTTTCCCACACTCACTGCTGGCACCTTTTTAAAAAACACAGATTGTTTAGATGTTCAGTACACTTGAAATATTTATGTGGGCTAGGGACAATTTGAATTCTAGTTTGGAAGGCATTTGAGTGTGGAACCTTGGAGTAAAGCAAGTGATAATTAGTGAAGAGAAGAAAGAGGTGGACATTTTAAGCAGAGCGTGCGGCATATGAACAGATCTTGAGTCAGGGAATGTGGAACGTCAGAGACATAGCTAACACACACACCTCCTTCATGTCTGTCTTTCTGCTTCAGCCTCACCCTGGCAGGCACTTGTAATATAAAATACGAGAAATATTATTAATAAAGAGAATTCTTTATCATATGGATGTACTCTGAAGAAGAATGTAAGGATACCTAGTGCCTTCCTAAAATTAAGCAAGAAAATTTTGTTTTCTTTGTATGCTTGTTATAGTTCTCAGAGAAGGAGATGTTGGCATGTGGTGACAGGAGGAAGAATGAGAGAAGTACAAAAATCTAAGGAGCAAGCAGGGTCAGGACACTACTCACCACTCCTTGTTAAGTAAAAGCTGAATAGCAATTGAAGAAAATAGTAATAGCAGGGGTAGTAGTAGCAGTATTAGTAATGATAATAAAAGAAGAAATAACAGTGACTTCTTTTGATTACTTCTATGTTTTAGATGTTTTCAATAGAGGACCTCACTCTAGTAAACTCTATTGAACACCACTAAATTGAACACCACCAACACTATCAACACGCTGAGATGGGTGATAATAGTGTATACGTTTTACTGTTAATTTAGGTTTAGAGAAGTTATTGTCTTATTTAATGTTAAACACCTAACAAACGGTGGAAATGAAAAAAGAACCAAGGGACTGTGTAAATGGTTGGAACCGTCCTCACTGCGACCTGCATTACTATTACTATTAAGATTTTCTTTCTTTAATTGGTCTGCTCTATTTTTCTGGTAATGGACTCCAGGTCTCCAACTTCTGTCCCCTCCTTCTCTCTTAATTCCATCCAATCAGGCTCTTGACCTCTCATCACTCCAACGAATCTGATTTCATCAATGTCACTCATGATATACAGCTTCTTAAATTTAGTGATCTATTTGCATCCTGGTTTTATTTGATTTATTAGAAGCATCTGACACAACTCCTTTCTCCTTCTTCTACTTTTTTCACTTGACTTTCAGGACTGAATACTCTGTGGGATTTTCTCCCCTATCGTTAGAGTTGCTTCTCGGTTTCTGTGGCTGCATCCTCTTCTCTTGGGCTTTTAAACTTGAAGAGGCCTTAAGCCTAGTCCTTGCTGATCTCATTCATCCTCATGGCTTAAATACTACCTGTGTACTCACAGCTGTCAAATTTGTATCTCTAATCCACAATTCTTTTGTGAATTCCCATACTTAGGTTCTCGTACTTAAAACGTATATTCATCACCACCTGGTTGTCTCTTAGAGATCTTAAATTTAATATGTCCAAGTATAAACTCAGGAACATCTCACAAAAATCTTATCTATCTGCAGCCTTAACTATTTCAGTTGATGGAAAATTCTTCCTTCTAGTTTCTCTGGCCAAAAAAAATCTTTGTTTTACCCTAGAATCCTTTATTTATTTTTAAAACACTACATCTAAACCATCATAAAATCACACCAGCTCTATCTTAAAATATATTGAACTCCAACCACTTCTTCCCATTTCTACTTCTCCCGCTCTAGCCTGAGCCACCATCACCTCTCGCCTGGATTTGCATAATAGCCTTCTACGAGTTCTTCCTAATGCCCAAGAGCTTAGACCCTGAAAACACAGCTGCCAAAGTGAATCTTTTAGAACATAAATCAGATTACACCACTCTTTTGCTTAAAACTCTGTATGGCTACTCTATATTCAGCATAAAAGCCAAGATATCTGCAATGCTTATCAGTAGAGTGATCACATAATTTATGATCCAACCCAGATTAGAGAGTGAAAGAAGGCCTTACAGCAATTATGACAGAAGAGTAGACATAAAAATAAATTGGCCAGGACAAGTGGGATGTTTCCTCGCCCTACTACTGAAGTGCCTGACGATTTGCCCCCATTGCCTATCTGATCTCTTCTGCCATCACTCTTCTTTGTATTGATTCTGTTTTTATTACTCGCACTTCCTTTCTGTTCCTCAAACACACCACGCAGCCAGACACACATCTACTTCAGGACTTGTGCTCCCACCCTGTTCTCTCCGCCTAGAATATTATCTTGAGAATTCACTAGGATTACTGGGTCCTACCCTGACCCTCTATTTAATACTGAAATCTAAACCCTCATCAACATTTCTATAATGCTGTGAACCTTATACTGGAAAACTATGCACATAACAAAGTGCTGAGTATATTGTAAAAAATAAATGCTAGCTATTATCATCAGTAGCATCATTATAACTAGATATTCCTTTGGTAAATCAATACATTTTGAAAAGCTTTAAAGAATGGCAGATACAAAGTATGGCAGTTACATTGGTATGTTTACCTAATTTTTAATATGCTATTAATGCTCAGAATACCTAGAAATGGGTTTAGAGATGGATACAAGCCATTTGACGTCGAACAGTAAGATCTAGGTATACCACGTTAGAATCAGGGTAGTGCTAACTCTGATATATATCCATATATGTGATTTGTAAAATATATGTTTTTTAAAAAGTAAATACAGAGTTTTACAAGATATTTTCTTAAACAATCAAATATTCTGCACTACAGCCTTTAAAAATTTACATAGCCTTTTCATGTCCTGAAAGAAAGAGTCATACAGTGTGGGTTTTATCAATCTGTAGTCTTCAGAAGTATTCTAAACATACTCATCAATCCACCACAGACAACCTACTACCTAAACACCTTTCCCTTCTTTTTGTAATTTCAGATAAACTCAAGAACACTAAAATAATAACAATAACATACCAATGAAAATACTAATAGTATCTTCCTCCAGGCAAATATTTTAAAAATAGGAATAAGCATTTTATAAAGTCTGTTCTTTTTAGAATTACAAATAAAATTTGTTTGAAAATAGATATTTAGATAGATAGTTGTATATGTAATGTGCACAATGTATATTAATATTAAATGACTAATCTCTTGTCTGAGATTTCCATAAGTAAAAGGGAATGCTAGCTGTGTTAGGCAGGGTTCTCCAGGGACACAGAACCAGCAGGATATAGAGATAGAGACAGAGGCAGAGACAGAGATAGAGGTGTACAGAAAGAGATTTATTATGAGGGATTGGCTCATGTGATTATGGCGGCTGAGAAGTTCCATGATCTGTAGCCTGCAAATGGGAAGCCCAGGAAAACTGGTGGTGTAGTTCTAGTCCAAATTTGAAGAGCTGAGGAACTGGAGAGGCAATGACGTAAATCCCAATTTTAGTCCAAAGGCTCAAAAACCAGGGGTGCTGAAATTCAAGAGCAGGAGAAGACAGATGTCCCACCTCAACAGAGAACAAATTTGCCCTCCACTACCTTTTTGTTCTATTCAGGCCCCCAAGGTATACAATGATGCCTACGCACATTGGTGAGGATGATCTTTTTCACTCAGCCTACTGATTCAAATGCTAATATCTTCCAGAGACATCTTCATAGACACACCCACAAATAACGTTTTACTAGCTCCCTGGGCATCCCTTAGTCCAGTTGAGTTGTCACAAAAAATTAACCATCATTGCTGATCAGTGATCTCTTTCTAAATTAGTGATTAGTTTATTCAGCAAACATCTGCACAAAACCTATAATATCAAAGCAATGTACTAATGTATTTATTCCTTTAGTTTACTAGATTTACAACATAATTTAAACCAGCTGGTTACCTTCTGTCTTCTATTCATCAAAATCTAATAGTACCATGTAATATTTTTCCTCCATAAGGGGAATTACATTCTCGGATGCTTCACTAGATGATTTTTAAGGCACTTGAATCTACTTGTTGCCTAACATTCTACAGTGTTTAATCTGGACCATTCCTGGGAACTGCTCTACAAAGTCTTATAACTTTTCCGGGAAATTAAGCTATAGTGTCCTAACTAAGAAGATTATTTCGAGGACAAGCATAACATGGGCTTCTCCTTTTGCTTGTCTGAATACTACACATTATCACAAGGTTATGGAAATTGTTCAGTAAATAAATATCCACAATGTGAAAGTGATAAAGAAATGCAGATTTCAATTTCCATTATTCCTTTGAATATTAAATATCATCTCTGTCCGACTTCTTTCGAAAGAGGTCCTCGGAGTTATGAGAGGACATAGGTAAGTGTTTTTCCTCCTTTGAAGCGAGTACCACGGTATAAGTGAAGCAATGTGGAATTCAAGATTAGGAAATTGGAGCTTAAATTTTGCCTTTAATGTTGTCTTATGCTGTAGTCTTAGACAAGTTAACTCAAAGTGGAGGTGAAAGGATAATGATTCCTTGAGAATTTTTGTGAAAATGAATTGAGATGGGATATCTAACTCTCAGATTACAGGGCAAATAGTTATTGCTGTTTACCCTCTGGGCACATTTTAACTTCATATAATTTTATGTCATTTTACAAAGAATTTACAAATGCAATCATAAAGACTTACTGAAATCAACTTTATTAAATATTAATACATTTTAAATATAGTAAAACTATTTTAATCAGTAAATTTTTGTCCATAAACATCACTGGAGATGAAAGAATACTTTCATCTTTTAACAATGTGGGACTGTCCAGATTTTTATTTCAAACTGTTGCGTGAAGTACTTTCCTTTGAAGGACTAACTGGAGGAGAATACTGTATTTCCATTTTCTTTTCTTGGAAATACATTGTTTAGGGATCAATTCTTAAGTTTGAGAAAATTTATTTAAAATATCGTCATCTGAAGACACATAGTCTGATTTCATTAATATGAAAATTTCATCGTACCGTTAGAGCCTAAGTGCTGCAATCTTTTCCTTTACATTCATTCATTCTTCTGATCGTATTCACCTTATGGCTATGGAATGTGAAATTTCTTCTCTTTGTCATCATGGTTGGAAAATAAAAACTTCTAATTCTCATATTGAGTGGATCTGAAAGCAAACTACAGAGATGCTGCCCCTAGTATTTTCTAACACTTTCTTAAAAGATGATGCAATAGTTGGATAACACAATAAAAACACAGAAAAATAACAATTTATTCCACTCTTGTGTCCTCCTCCTAAGTGATTTCACCATTCTTTTGTTTTCTTATTACTTATCTTTTTTCAGCTTAGTCGGAATAACTGATGAGTAATCATGAGTAATGATGGAAGAATTCTTAAGATGATGAATTAGAAAAATGTTTCAAATACAGAGAAAATAAAATCATGATCTCGTAATTCATTTTAGATTCTTTACAGAATCCAATGGACCAAAATGATAATCGCAAGGGAGTATGAATTATATTCTACGAAAAAAGGTAAATGCAATTTTTGTTCTTTGGAAGGACTCAAAGAATAAAAGTCATGAAATATGGATCCTTGAAAACAGAGTTGTTCAAAAGAGAAACTGGAAAGCTAAAATCGATCCAGTGATCCTAATGTTTACCAAGGGTTAATCAACTTGGCACACCATATATGTTCAATAAAAATCAGCCTTATTTTCTTTTTCTAAACGACGTCTTGATTTATTGAACCCTGAAGAAAGAAGGGTTTGGGTTTTGGAAGATAGTAGAAAGAAGAAAGCAATAGAGGCAATATGTGCATCTATATATTTAAACAGTGTAAACTGTAAAATAGTAAATAGTATTTAATATGCGTACATACATACATATATGCATGCATACAGTATATATGAATTTACATATACACACATACACACACACAGCATCTCCACTCTTTAAACTGATGCCACAAAATGCGCATTTTCATAAATACCGTTTTAAGATATTAGAGTGGTTTGGCTATAATATCTGCTACTTCACTAGAATTTATTTAAGATTGTCATAAATTAAACCAAAAAAAAATTATCAAGCGTAGGATCTCTTATTTGGGGGGAACGTAATGCATTAGGATGAGGCATACTAGTTTTGAAATATATTAGTCTTGGAGAATTGAAGCAACTCACTAAGCTGAATTCACTGAAATAAACTGGATTAGTGGAAGAGGAAATCACCATCTGAACACTAGCTGAAATCTGAAAATATAAATGCTAGCTACATTTTTCAGTAGCTGTTTCATGTGGATGTTACTGGTCCTAAGTGTCTATGACTTCTAATATAACTATAAGCTATCCTCCAAAAATCAATTTCTAATAAATCTAATTAATGCTCAGCCATATTAGCCGTGGAAGAAGAAACAGAAATGCCTGCTTTGCCTCCAGGAATGCCGAAGGTAGTCATTTTACATTTATTTTGGACTATACACTATATTTATGTATATGATTTTCATTAAAACATTTCCATTTCCACTTTGCTACTGCAAATGAGTAGTTAAAAGGCCAAAATGTTCTTTCAAAGTCATTTGAGGTATTATTTAAATGTTTATTTCATTTCCCTGAATAAGCTATATAAGTAATCATATGATACAGGATTAGAAATTTTATTTTCTCTGATTCTCAATGGTGTTTTTGCAGTTACATTTAAATTAGCCAATTGTAAAAACTCACACAAAGATTAAAATAAAATCAGCAAGTATAATAAGGGTAAAAACTATAACGTTAAAAAAATTGTTCCAAGTGTAAACGTCTATTTTGATCTATTCTTTTCACAAGAAATCTAGAATCCCAAACCTTCTGAGCACAAACAACATGCGTGTTTCTTTAGACATATCCTATGATAAATGGGGTATTTTATTTAATAGATAAATTAGACATGTAAAATTATTTCCAACATGCATACTTCAAGTGTGTTAAAAATGAGACTGAATATACTTTTATTTGTGTGGGCATGTGTGTGTGTGTGTGTATTTTTGTATGCACGAATTGACAAAGTCTTAGAAGCAATTTCTCTTATTAATATTGAGTAGGTCTCAAACATTCCTTTTAATTTGTTCCTTTGGAATTATGTGCATATTTTCCCTCAGATTCTGTACAATGCCTGGTATTTGAGTTCTAGTTGACCCACTGAAAATTTGAAAAGCTTAATTGAGTTTGAAAAGTATAGCTACCAATAATTTCATGGTAATAGATGATTTAAGCATAATTTGTTCATTGATAATTAATTCAGTCATTTGGATGTTATTTTTTGACGTCTATTTATGTCAAGCACCACAGTAAAAAACTAGGCAGACACAGTCAATACTGTTCTGGGATTTCCATCTAAAAGAGACTAAAATATGACATTACATAGTATTTATTGTTCTTTGCCACAGCCTCAATTGAAGAGTTGTTTTATTCTTTCCTCAGACATCATATTTGGAATAGATTTCTTCTTAATCTGCTTCCCTTCATTTTCTTCCACCAAAATATTTTAAAAATAAGAAATTCCTTTTACTATCTTTTAGTAGTCTCCAAGTTTTTGGACGATGAATCTCATGATTTAAAACTCAATATGCAGTAATAATTATTGTATTTATTGAGTGTTTGCTACAGGGTAGACATCATTCTGTGTTTTAATTTATCTAATGCTCAATTAAATTTTATATAAAAGGTAATTTCCATTTTTCACTTGGGGAACTCAAGGCACAGAAAGATTGTCTTACCTAAAATTATAGAAACACACAGATTAAGCTCATATATCCAGAATTCTAGACATGCCTCGTGAATCTAGAGGCCTCTCTTAACCACTATGCCTTAATAACTTGCAAATATGAAGTATAGGAACACATAAACACACAATGATATGGCATATTTATTAGTAGTATTAACATTATAAAAGCGCCTATAATAATAACACATATATATGCATGTACTGTCACACAGTATACTGACATTTCGGTCAATGACAGACCGCACATACGATGATCATCCCACAAGATTGGTGTTACTTAACCTAGGTGTAGTAGGTTATGCCATATAAATTTGTGTCAGGATACTCTATGATGTTTGCACATGACAAAATCACCAAATGATGCATTTCTCAGAACGTGTCCCCATCATTAAGTGATACATGACTGTATATACATACATATATAGAGGGGAAAAGAGAGAATGGATTGAAAGATACACGAAAGTTATAATATTTCCTTCCTGCACTGTATTTGATCATCTTGGACACTCCCTATGTGAGCGCACTACATGCTTTCTGGAAGAAGAGGCTTAGTCAAGTTTCATCTATAAGACATTTATTAGTGATCAAAATGTGTGAAAGAAAGTGAGGAGCAGAATTAGGCAGAGAAAGAACATTGACTATGATGCAGTGCCGACAGTTCCTTTGCAAGCAGTGCACTTCATTATTTTCCCACATCAGGCTGAAAGAACTGGGTTTTATTTCCCCTCCTGCTTCAGCTGTGACTTTCCCAGGTTGATCTGATGGTCTATCATGCAGGAACTTCTGCGTGGTGTTCTATATGATATGACCAGTCCGTTCTATAGCCATTGGTTTACTAATGTGACTCCATTGCTGTTCAGTGGCTGCAATGGTCTGCCATAATTTTTTGTGAGACCTAGTGCTCTCAGATGCTTACTGAATCTCTGTGGTCAGAAAAGATAAATCCATAGCTGTAATAAGTTTGTATTCCTATGAGAATAAACTATTGGCTTTAATAGCCTCGAATATTAGCAATGAAGTCAATTTGCCATCAAGTAGACAGTTTGTGTCCTTGAGAAATGGTACCATATTGTGGAGCTCAGGTTGGTCTCTGGCGTCAGCAGACTGGACATTCAGCAGTGGCAGAAGCTAGATTGCCTTGATAAATGAAAGTCATGCTCGGGTCCATGCATAGCCACCATCTCTGACTCCGTAGTCATCACTCTAATTTTAACACCCATTATGATGATTGTGACCCCTAGCTTCTAGTCTAAATCTCACTTCCTGGTTTCAATAGTTGCAGGGCTCAATCATCCTCAGTAAGCCAAGTTGCATATCAGCTTCTCCTATTGTCAGTCTTGGTCGACAGAGAAAAAGCACCTGTGATCCAGTGATACTCATGTCTCTCCTAGCAGAAGTTTCCTTAAAACCTTGGTAAATGGTGTGCTTCAGCTTTCCCATTGAACATAATCAGCTGAAGGGTCTTCTGGTTGTAGAGCATACCCATTTCAATATATACACATTCCTGAGCCTTTCTTTTCTTCCTTCACCATTTACCATGGTGATTTTGATATTTCAATTGCTGAGCATGTACCCAAGAATTTGCCCTACTTTTAAGTTTTAAGTTTCAGCCCCTCCGATCAAGTGCCCTAATAGGCTGTCGCATGAACACTACCCCAGCTCCTATCGGTACATTCTGGTTAGATCTTGCAGCTCCTTTGAGACTTTTTTATTAAGACTTTGAGATGGCCTTTTTGTTTTATAATTAGGTGCAGCTCATTCTCAGGTGAGATGTATTACGTCTCCAGTTACAGTCCTAGTCACCATGAAGGGAGGGGTAGGACACTCTGAGGAGGGCATTCATGGCATCGCTGCCTGGGAGGGAGCAGAGTCCTCTGTGCTATCTTCTAGAATAGAAGAAGTGCTAACTCTTAGTAGAAAAAGAGGTCAAATGGCTCCGAAATTTAAGATGTTTCAGAGATTAAAAGTATTTGAGAGTGCTCACTCAGGTGCCTCCATTTCATGTGACATAATCCCAGGTTTTGAAAATCAGAGATACACAGACCTGGGTAAATGAACAGAATAAACTGAAAGTTGCCAAGGCATTGAGGAATTTCTGGGCCAAAATCTGAGAAAGGAGAAAAACCCAGAGAAATGAAACCAAATTAACAACATTTTGCCCCCATTGGGCATTATCTCACTCTAGATACTGAGTCTATAACACGTTTATGACGTGGTGGAACAATAGTCAGAGCTCAGGTCGCCATATATCTGAAGTTTTGGGTAGGAATTCGCAAGCTTAAAGCTCAGTAGTATGGATGAAGTGGATAGACAAAGCCTCAAAAGATTGAAAGAGGGAAAGAATAGGGTCCAGAAAGTATTTTAGCACGTACTGCAAAAGAAATACAATGCAACACTCACACGCACACACACCCCTAGGAATCGTAGGAACATCGTTGGGGGTGGGAGAAGACAAAGAAAAATATGAAAGAAAGGAAGACAGGATATATTACTTTAAAGGAGCAACAATAAGATTTCTCAAGTGAAATAAAGGAAATAAAAAAGCAATGATATGATGTCTTCAAACATTTCAAAGAAAAATACTATCAAACTAAAATTAAATAATAATCATAATCAGTCCTTCCAAAATGAGATGAAACAAAACTCATTAAGAAAAACAAAAATAGAGAGAATTTGGTCACCCAAAGACTTCAGTAGAGAAAGTATAACAGGTTTCCTTTTGCTGAGACAACATGCCAATAAGTTGGAAGATTTCTGTGAAGTATAGTCTTCCAGGAAATTATAAACGCCCAATATTGAATATAAGATATAAAAATTAGAAGATATAGGAATCCTGAACAAAGTAATAACAATCAAATAAATTAATAAATACAAACTCAAATAATTAGTAAAATAACACCAAGGAATATAGATCAAGATGATAGATTGGGTAGGTAAAATAGAAAAAAATATAAAAATCACCAACAAATAACAGTATGAGGAAAATCCAAGCTCCATTACAGAACAGAAATTTTGCAGACTTATTGAATGACAGATAGTCAAAATGTCTGTGTGTGTATGTGTATCTATATATACATACACATACATATATACATACAGAGAAACAAAGCCCAAAGATACAGTAGCTTAAAATGCATGTAAGAGAACATTATTTTAAAGGAAGGGGGAATTTATGGGTACTCCAAACACAAATTCGATGATTATAAGAAGGAGGAGGGGAGGAGACTTAGGGGAGTTTTTCAGAGTGATAAACAGTACGGAGAACTCTGATGAGAAAGACTGTGAGTTTATGGTTTGAGAGTACTACAGATATTGGAAATACAAATATGATTTTTGAATTTGAAATTTAAATGCATAGTGTAAAACAAAATAGATTAAATGTCAACTAATTTCGTATTAATAACTTTGAATACAGAGTCAAGTAATTCTTCCAGATGTAATTGCAAAAGAATTAATAAATGAAAAGTAAGGGGAAAGTTTGGAATAAAGTTTGGTCTATATTTGGAAACTATACAACCAGTAGGAGTTTCAGAAGAAGTTTGGAGAAAAAAATTAAAGAAACAATATGACAGATTCTCTCCTATGTGGAGTAAATGCAGTGGTCTTCAGATTGCAATGGGCTTCCAAAGAAGGCATAGCATTTAGAGTGAAAAATCCCCACATAGACACAACAGACTAGAAATTAAGGACACCAAGTGCATAGATAAATCCAAAAAGATACCAGATAGAGAAGGGTGAATAAAAATGAGACACACTCTCAGACAAATATACACACCTACACACACACAATCTGCAGGGAAAAATGAGTGTACTAGCCTATGAGTGTGTATCTTCAACCTACGATGCTGATAGACTTCAAAGTTCTGAGGAAATATGAATTGCATCGTTGAATTCTAAAAGTACCAAATTAGCGCTCAAGTGGGATTGGTGATAAATACAGCCATGAGCTACATAGCCGCATTTTAGTGAACAACAGATCACAAAACAATGGTGGTCCCCTGAGATTAGTACCAGCTAGCCCAGTTGTGCAGTAGGCTCTACCATCTAGGTTTGTGTAATTACATTCTACGATGTTCACACAATGGTGAAACTGCCAAATGACACATTTCACAGAGCATATCCCCACCATTAAGCGAGGCATAACTGTGTTAATATATGAAACAGTTAAAAATTATAACATTTACATTTATTTTATTAATAAGTCATTTGATATACTGTAGTAAACTGAAACTTAAATTATATAAGAAAAGTGTGGGGGTGGGGAGAAGCAGAGGAAAGACAATAAACTAGTTAAAATTATAGTTACATTAAGGACTTTCAGTTCTGAGAATAGTACAGTAACTGATACTGGGCATTCCTACTCGCCCAGAAAAACCCTATAAAGCTAGAAGAAAATATAAAAAGTAAATATTTCAGGAATTGAAAGTATCTGCTATTAGGACAGCCCCAATCTCCCTGGCTCCTCCCAGTTCTTGCTTCAGCTATTTCCTATACCAGCCTTAGCTTATGTTTTTGAGGTATGGAGTGGGATAAGGGAGTCTTATAAAATACTGCGAATAAACTCATTAAGAAAGCTTTGATTTTCTGATGAGCATGATGGTGGTGAAAGCACTCACTGGTTTATAATTGTATTATCCTAAAATTCTTTTGTAAATAGTGTTAATTTGCTGAGCAATGACACTATCTTCTGACGGAAGTTAATCGGGTCTCCTTTTGCTGGTGCATTGTTATTCCTGGTGATATTTTCGCTTGATTTTAGGTTTTTCTGAGAGTAGTTGAAATTATTGTTTTAATATAGAGAGGTTCTAGACTATTTTTCAGCAGTGAAGTTGGCCAGTATTTGTCAAAACAGTTAACTCCAAATTGAATGTGACAGTAATAATTTTACTTTCTTGTTTATGAAAAGACTGAATGTTCAAGAAATTTAGAGGAGTGGATTTCATGTTTATATAACTAAATTATCATTCACAGAGCATAGTTTAAGAAACAAAGTGTAAGATCTGGCAGCATAAGTGTGGTATTGTGTTTATATGAAGTCAAATTATGTCAGGTGAAATTGAATTTAGGGGATGAACATAACCACTCAAATAACAAAAAGCCAGAAGTTTCCATTAGGAACGTATTTAGAAGTCTTTGAAATGAAAACCACTTGCTTGCATTGAGATACATAGCTATTTATATTTGTTAGAATTCCAAATCAGTGAGTAGTGGGAATCAGTTCAAAATTTTGTATTCAGGCATAAGAAACACTAAGCTATCAAATAGTCTTTCTCGTAACCCATGGACGGTCATTTCTCTCAAATTTACCTTCTGAGATCGAAATGATACTAGAAGAACAAGAAAGCAGGAACGCTCAGGTTTAACTCGTTCCCCATCTTAAGTAATAAGCAGCTCTAATCACACTTGAAGGTGACTCAAAGAAGATATTTGCCTCTTAAGCTTAGTTATTCTTGTTTTGTTTCTCAAAGGTTTTAAATAAGCCCATACACTCACCTGAAGGAATTGCCAGACTCCACAACCTCAGTTAAAATAGTTTCCTTTTTGAAAAAAAGTAAACACGTATTTGTCTTTCATCTAGTTCCACAAAAGAATCCAATTTATTATTTTAAATGTAGGAGATATGACTGTAATAAAAAGCAGTTTTCACTATGTAGTTTCCACCATGGACAACAACCCAATTACAGTCAAAGTAATCTCTTCCAATAGCGTTACTGTTAACTTTCTGAGAGAGATTAAAGAGCATTGATCAATAATAACTGCTCTTTCGAATATATCAGCTACGTTCCATCTGTGGTTTATAAACTGGCAAATAGTAATCCTTCCAGAAAATATGTTATATAGTAAAGATTAAGTATTATTTTCTCTGGGCTCATTGACATGCATATCTCAGTGTGAGAGAAAACCTCGAAAGAGTTTTTTATTTTTTTAGTACAAAATGAACAGACAGCTTTACATAGAAACTTTAAATTGCATGAAAACAACCAAACACAATGGTGCTGACTGTAGGACTCGCCAAAATGATAGTTCCTGTTCAAGTCTGAAGAGACAGATAATCTCTCGCTGTAAGGGTAAAAATACTCCATTATTCTCACAGATGTCCTGTATGTACTTAAAATAAAAGCAATGAGAATAATAGGCACTGAAATTTAAAAAGTAAAAAATAGCTATGGCTTACAGTATTTATGAGCACTAATTTTATCTAAGAATTGGTAAGTACCAAGTACAATCTAAGATTTATATATGTTTTAGTTTTTCTTAATCATCCCAATGGGATGAACTGACCATTCTATGTTCTTTGAAAAATCCATTTTTAAACAGAAACTAATATATTAAAGTACTGTTGTTTGATTACAAAAAGATAAAGAAAAATGTGGATGTTTTCATTAAAAGTGTGAATATGTAAAATTGCTCGTCTTATTTAGTTTGAAATAGTCCTTGTGGGGCCAGTCCGATGGCGCAGCGGTTAAGTTTGCACGTTCCGCTTCTCGGTGGCCCAGGGTTTGCCGGTTGGGATTCCCAGGTGCAGGCATGGCACCGCTTGGCAAAAGCCATGCTGTGCTAGGCGTCCCACATATAAAATGGAGGAAGATGGGCATGGATGTTAGCTCAGAGACAGTCTTCCTCAGCGAAAAGAGGAAGCTTGGCAGTAGTTAACTCAGGGCTAATCTTCCTCAAAAAAAACCCAAAAAACAAAAAAACACGAAATAGTCTTTGTTTAGAGAATCACACTAAATTATGTCATTATGTCTTCCCCGACTGGCTAAATGCACAGTTTTAAGGTATCTACCTAGCATGAGAAGAAACAGTATGTGAGGTTGTCTGACTCGTTTCAAAATTAACTAGATTTTAGATGTGTTTCATATGGCTTCATATGATACTAATATTATGTATTACTCTTCTCTCTTTGCCAAACAACTAATAAAGCATTCATCTGGGTGATATTCTGCCATCTATAAGATACTCTTCAGTAAACTGGTCAATCAAGAAAATTATCAGAAAGGCTTTAATATATTAAGTTGCCTCATTTTTTAAAAGCAATATTTTCTGTTAATAACAAGTATAAGAGAACATATAAACTTTAGAAAGTCAACTACAGATAAGAGTTACTGCAATTTCTAATTAGCCCCAATGTTATGTTTTCTAATTTGTTTTTCGTGTATTCAGTTACTGAATGCACTTCCATTGAGTGACTGTTAGGTATAAACACTCTGCTGAGGACTGAGGACATTCTGCCATCTTGGTCTTGCCACCTCATGGTGTTGAAATTTGCCATATTAGGATTTGTAAGTGAAAGTCAATTTGAACTAAATGCAACTTATGCAATCATGGATTTTAATCTCCAATGTAAACTTTAAGCCTGACATATTTGCATACATTTTTGCATATATGCTTTTGAGCCATATGTAAAGTAGGAACACAATGAAAGTGAGTATTTAATTCATTAGCTTGATCTAGATAAATACAGAAATATACGAATTTCAGTCACAGAAATCCCCAGTACATTTATTCAAATACGGACATAATAGTTATGTTAATGGAGTTACTAGAAACTTAGTGTTAAACACAAAGAAAAGTAAAGAATCATAATGAAAGAAAAATAGATCTTAAGTAAGAATATACTAATTTTATAATGCTTG
The DNA here is from genome assembly GCF_041296265.1 of Equus caballus. Classification (NCBI taxonomy): domain Eukaryota; kingdom Metazoa; phylum Chordata; class Mammalia; order Perissodactyla; family Equidae; genus Equus; species Equus caballus. The sequence continues at coordinate 52,605,422 of NC_091685.1, forward strand.
ATGGCAACAATCACTGAGTTCAACTTGCCTTCTGTGACTTTATGTGAGGCTCATATATGTTGAGAAGTTTGATTTATTTATTTTGAAAAGTGTGCAGACCTTTCTTAAAACTGTTCTGCTTCAAGAAACAATCAATGATGCTACTCATGACAGAATTAAATGATAAATGGCTCTGTAAACATCTTTGATCACCGAGCACAAACATGCAAGCATTTGTGAATTAAAGAATGACAGCTAAATCACAAAGGAACAGCAATACATGAAATCTTTAGTGGAAAAAATATTTCATGTAGTGGTAAAAATCAAGAATTAGAGCTATGCTTAATTTGAAATTATAGAGTAACTGAGAAATTATGTTACTGTCTGGTGGAAAAAGCTTATGAAGGAAAAAAGTAATGAAATTCATGTTCCAGGACAGAGATTCTCAATAGATAGACATACAATTTTTATATCAATTTGTTCTGAGTCTTAGTTTAAAAAACCTGTAAAGAGAAGTTTTTATGACATAGTTTTATATTATAAAGTTAATTTGCATTATTTTGTCCAGAATAAATTATCAAAGACATTTAATATTTGAATAGGACACTGACTTGCACTATTAATGAAGAACCTTATTTAAATGATAAGCATATGGAAGGTCACCGAAGAGAATTCTCTTTCTTGAAGAAATGCTCCAGAATGCTTCCTGAATTCCTGACTCACATATCCAAATACCTACTCAACTATTCCACTTGAATATAAAATCTAAGATGTTCAAATTTGAACCCCAGACTTTTTCCTAACATGGTTGATAGTATCTTCATCCGTAGTTACTTAGGCAAAGAAACTTTGGATCAATCTTGACTTTTCTCTTTCTCTCACACTCCACATCTAATCCAAAACAAATTCTGTTAGGACTGACTTATAACTATATACATAATATAACATCCTCCCACCATCTCCACTGTTACAGATCACCACTACCACTCGCCTAGCTGCCTGAAACAGCCTCTTAACAGTTCTCTTTACTTCTATCATTATCCCTACAAAATCTATTCTCCACAGAGTAGGCAGCATTATTTTGTAAAACAATAAGCCAAATTGTGGCACTTCTCTTCTTGAAACCCTGAAAAAATTTCCTCTTTCACTGAGAATAAAAACCAAAGTCATTATAACAGACTATGACATAATAGACTATGATGCCGTACGTGATCTCATCTCTATTTATCTTAGTGACGTGATTTCCTGATACTTTTACTTATACATTCTCCATTCAGCCACAGTGGCTCCAAACTATTCCTCCCACACACTGGGTATGCTTATGCCTGTTTTCTGGCTATTCCTTTACCTGGAACACTCTTCTACACCTGAATGACTATCTCAGTCATCTTCAAACCTCCTCAATGTGATTATCCATCCTACCTTGTGAAAATGGAACAAATTGTCTACTACCCCACAAGCACTCCTGTTCCACTTGTTTTCCGTAGAAATTATCAAATTCCGTCATAATACAAAGTTGTCTTATTTGCTGTATTTATTTCCTGTTTTCCCCTATTATACAAATAGCCTCACATGGGCAAGTGTGATTTGTCCAGCGTGATCACGGATGTACCCCAATGGCCTTGAACACTGCTGGGCACATAATAAGTTCTCAATAAATATTTTTAGAATAAATCTAGCCAACCAGGGACACAGTGCCCCACAAAGAAGTGAAAATCTGACAGACAGCCTGAATGTTTGTTCTGTTTTCTTTTTTTTTTTTAATGTGAAAGCTTTACAGATTAATTTTTCCATGCAAAGATCACAAAAGCTTGGGCAACAATTTCTACCCCAGTTGTTGCTATCTAAGTTTTACCTAATCTACAGTTTTTCATGGCCAGTGAACTCATGGGCCTATGCTCTCATCTCCTTATATCTTCGGTACTTTAGTTATCTGCTTCCTAGTCACCTTCTCAGATTGAGAACATATTTTGACTCTCACCCCTTGCTTATCAACTTCATTTCACTCTACTACCCAGATTCACTCTATTTTGGACTTCTCTGGATGCTTCTGGTTATAGAACAATGGTAGCCCTAGAACATAGGTACTCATTGCATTCTGTTAAACCTATGGTTCACTCATCTGGCGAACCATAACAATCTCCCCAACCTCTTTGTTGGGGGAAGGGTATCAGACATGGAATGATCCTAGGTTCCTGTTTTTAAAAGGTCACATGTGATATTAAGGAGGATAAATCAGGGAAATGCAAAACATTAAGTAAGATTTCAAGATGTTGGCAGTGAAAATAAAAGAATGCTAATGAAATGTGGAGAAAAGCATCTCAAAGATAATTGAATGATTAAGTCAACAATTATTAAAAGCTTATTTGATGGAGGAGGGAAAGAGATTAGGATTTCAAAATTACTTTTAACTCAAAATGATTTAATGAATACCTCTTTTATTATTTAATTATTTTTTATTGAGGTAACATTGGTTTATAACATGAATGATTATCTCTTACTATAGATATAGTATCTCTAAGGATAGTCAGGATTATGATGCCTTAACAAACGTTCCCAAATTTTAATAGCTTAATGGAATTCTCTTTCATTTCTCAGTAAAATGTCCTCTTCATGATGCCATTGTCGATGTGGTAGGTCAATATTCTCTATCTCAAAATTACTGTCCACAGTTGTCATGACAGAGAAAAAGCACATGGAGAATTACAAAGAGAAATAAAAATTTTCAGACTGGAAGTGATACTTATCATTTCCATTTGCCTTTCATTGGCCAAAGAAAGCGATCATCACACTAATTTCACACTAAAATAACTGGAAAGGGACAAAGAAGTCTAAATGTTGATAAATACTAGTAATATCATTCACTGGCTCTGTGCTAAGGACTAGAATACAATGTTAAGACACTTTCAATGGATTGATATATAGTTGTATGGTTCACTTACATGGCAAATATAAGAGGGGGAAAGTCCAAGGTCAAAGATAAAAAAATTCATTACAATCCATGTTGAGATGGAGATATCTGTGTGAAATGAAGATAAAATTACCCCCAACAGGCAGTTGACAAGACCTTGAGCTCTATTATAAAGCCAAGGCAACGATCTTGCATTTTAATTCACTGTTGTATTTGAGAAAGGTGAGGTTATAATTTTGAATTATTTTATCTAATTATACAATATAAATTGAGACAAGAATAAGTGTAAAGAAACAGTAGGAACTATATCATCCATCATTATCAATGACTTATATTAATAGCCTTATTTCCGGAAAGATAAAGTTAAAATATTCTATTTATCCCTTCAATCTTTGGACTTTACCTACTTATTTCCATGTGGACTTTGTTAGATAAATAGTTTGTCCATCAAGATGCTTGGAATTTAGAAGCAGAGTTTCCTTTTAATGAAAATATCTCCCACAGTGAATAATATCTAAATTTATTTTTGTTTGTTGGCAATTACTCTCTTAATTTCCAAAACATACTCTTTGTATGAAAATGGAGAAATAGAATTTACGTTGCAGAATTTTTCTCTTTTCCAGACATGAAACATTATGATATAAATTACAATTTCATAACTAAATATTTACAATTGCTCCCTTATTATTTGATTGCAGATATTGAATCATTGATCACATCTGCCCTTTAGAGCCAGATTGTATCCTTATGAGGTTTCTGTTCACATGTTGTTTTCTCTGTGGGAAATAAATCGTTTCTCTGTAGGAAGTGTCAGATGTTTACTAATAAGTTTTTTCAATAGGCTTGGGCTTTTGAATGCTAAAATTTAAATCTTTCTTTCTATTGTTACATTAAGCCCATTTCAATAATGTACAATTTCTTGGATTTTGGAGACTTTTCGGCACAAGATTTATTATGTATAATATCAGGCAACATTTACAGATTATTTTATTTTTGCAGGAGCTACCACTAAATAATTATTTTCTATTGAGACAGGAGTATTTTTGCCTATATGTTTGTTTCTCATATGTGCCTAAGTTTACAATAATGACTTTCAACTGCTATTTTGCTCAACTCTAGCATTTAGAAATCTTGCTTTTTAACTTTTGAAATAAATATGCTGTGCAGTTAAGCTAATAAGGTTTTAGATATAATAAATTAAGTTTAAAAAATTATGTCTGTTGTTTTGGAGTTTAAATAAGCATTATTTTTATACTAAGTCATTATTAGTATACATTGATACCGGCAAAGTGAACTACTGATATAAATATACACAAGAGACTGTTCAACATAATTTTACCTGTGATCTTCATATTTTTTCCCCTAAATCTCTAAAGCTGAAAACAGGTCATAAATTCTAATGAGAGTAACACTGAAGTTCCTGATAGCTCTTCCAGTTCTTTATAAAAATATAGTACTTATCCCTTAAACTCTACCACAAAACAGTTGCACTAACCACCTTCTGTAAAAAGACTAGATATTTTAAGAAAGTGTATTTAAGTAAGAACATTTTGTGAAGTCACATTGTACAGTAAACATAGATGGATAATGCCAAGATGAGGTGGATTTCCATGAGAACCACTCAGAGCGACTGAATGTTTCTGCAGGAAAGGAAGGCTGTTTTCTTACTCCCTGAACAGATGTTTGCTCAGTACAGAAATAAAAAGTGATTCATAATAAAGGAATCTTGGGAGACCTTAACAAATTTCCCCTGGAGTTTTGGGAATAAGTGACATTTTCTTTTCCCTGAAAATTTCAGAGGGCAGGATGCTGGCTTGGATAGCCTGCAATGCCACAAAAAAGTAGAGAATATTGAAGCAGAGACAGGGCCCACGTCTGTCATTGGTATGTCTAAGGATGTGTGTATCTTCTTTGAGTCAAGTGGAAACTGGTATTTATCACACATGAAGTATCCTGAAGCCATCCCATTTAAGAGGATGTGGGATCATCACCCATAAGCGGGTGAGGAGGGTACCCTTGGGGCTAATGGTACATCTTGAGAGAACAAGGCTATGTGATGGAAATGTGAAATGCATCATTTGCCATTTTCCATTTGGGCCTTCAAATAATCTATTCCTAGAGTTATATTTGGATAACTGCCATAAAGAGGACCCTAGCACACCGGAGATAACTTCAAATATGACTTGCTACATAAATCTTCCCTTTAAATCACTCACCTGAGTTTTGCCTCAACCTTGGGGAACCAGAAAGGAGAAAGAAATGAAAATTGATTTAAAGAATAGACTATTCCTCATTATTTTACCTCCGGTGCCTGAAGACAGATTAAGGATTAATTTGGGATGGGAGGAGCTTTTAAAAGCAGCCAGAGTCCAAGTTCTACATTAGACTAGAACTTGACATATTTTTCTCTCTCAATAACCGAAGCTGTTCATGTATTAAAAACAGTTCTTATATTTGAGTCCGAGAAGCTATGGAATCTGATGAAAGTTTTTCAAAGGTAAGGTTAGGAAGAGTGAGTAAACATCAGGGAAGGCAAAAATGGGAGAGGGTGATATCTTATGTGTGCCCCAAAGATATGAAACTCTAAATTCAACTGCTTACTCATGGAAGACTTTTATCTGAGAACCAATGGATGGTTGTTAACTTATCTCTGACCATGGCTCTCATTCAAAACTCTGCTGATCATCAGCACAAAACAAGAGTACACACAGAGAGAACAATTGGGTGAGGAAAATGGAAAGGAAAAGTAATAACATTTTGTGACTACTTGTCCTTTATCAGCTACTTTGCATATACTATATTTAAGTTTCATTATATTTCATATTATGTTACATATGAAAGTTTTCTTTGAAAAGTAATGAACAAGTAATAGCTACCTTTCCTAAAGTAATGGCTAATGTATGACAAGGTGATCATCACAACATTCCTATTGTGGTCATGCAGTTTTCAGAATGAAAGACTGACCTATATAAATTTATGCTTTCGTAATATACCTTTCAATATTAGTAGGAAAGTTTAACTTGAAGCTCGCATATATGCTGAATGAAGCAAATGAAACAAATGCAATTGATGTAAAATGGGAAAATGTTTCCCTCATATATTTGGAACACATGGCTTATGAGTGAGTAAGTAGACAATATAAAGAGAATGATCTGAATTACCTCACAGAGGTTAACATCAGGTGAGTACACTGAACTCAGTCAATAAGTAGAAAATAACTACAATGTCCACTAACGGGGTAAGCAATGTCATATACACACTCTCTTTAGCAGGGGTAGGAGAAAGGAATATTAATAACAAAAAGAAAAAAACTGGAGGGGGTATATAATTATGCTAAAAATAAATAAAACACATAAAATAGAGGAATGATTTAAATATTATTCCGGGAAACAAGGTAGGAGACTCAAGCTGAAGGAAATAAAAATTAAGGACAGATCAGTCAGGAGTGTAGCACAGCTTTACCAAGTGTCCCTGATACCAGTTGTGCTAAATACTTGCAGACAGTACTAGTGTTGACTGCTTCAGAAACCTGGCCAACTTAGTCATAAAACCCCAGGACAAAATAACAATGGAAGTGACACCAGGTAGCTCAGATACTCGCTGATTAGACTGGAGCTCTAAATCACAGTCAGGAGAAAAGGGTGGAGGGGAGAGAGTACACAAGACGGAAGGGAAAATGTGATGTGTTAGGCATAGAAATAAACAGGGCTACTGAGACACAATGCTGAAAACGGTATCTCTTGTTTTCAGAAAAATAAAGGAATAGTAGGTATATTGAAATAGAAAATATCTCATGAAATGAAAATTGACCATTTGGTATGAAATAATAAATTTGTTGGTAAATATCCAATTTATTGAAAACAAAGAACTGCAGCTTTTCTGAAATATTGGAAAAATTATATAGGTATATTCAATAAACTTATGAAGCTATTCAGATAAATTAATAACTTGGAGTCATTTAAAGCAATCAATTGAATTAAGACATATAACTAAGATTATTTTTATATTTGAAAAACAAGTTCTAATACTAAAGTTGCTTTCAATAAATAACACAGTGGCAAACATGGTAATAAGTTGACTTTTGGAATAGAGTGAACATAAGAAGAAACATTAAACCAAAAACAATATATGGTTCATGAAATATGAATCTGAAAAATCAGTTTATATATATATTTGGCTTTATTTTCTCCCCAGAGAATCTGCCCTGAGAATAATGTTGGTGAGCAATATGTAGAAATGTGCAATTGGAAATAAGTCGACAGCCACGTTTAAACATTGTAATGAAGATCCACAATTAAAGGAGATTCTCTGTCACCAGCCTGTCTGGAGCTGCTATGCCCGGAGAATGTGGACATAGCTATGGGGATAGTCAATCTGTATGCGAAGCCTCGCTCTGACACCAATTCACACTGACCTTGTACAAGTTACTTAACTCTCCTTAAGCTTTCTCATCTCGAGCAATAAAGACATTATCTAGAGGCGAGTTGTGGGTATTGATTAGCTAATGTTCTGAAAGTTGTGTGCAGATGGAAGAAACAGGACATAAAGGATAAATGTAAGTCCTACACGCAAGGAGACTTCCTTAAGACTTCCAAAGTTGATATACACATAACACATTTTCAACTGGGCAGAAAAGCAGATGGGGAATTCTCAAATTGTGGTACAACAAAATGACTATGAAAAGTAGCATAAACTATTGCATAAGAATAACATATGTTGTAGAAAAGAGACAAATCACATTCAAATAATTTAAATGGTAATAAACCATGGGAATCTATTAAGTATCAGTTCTTTTTCACTGCATTTGTTTCACTATTTACTATCAATTTAGCACAAATATAGAGAAATGTCTCAGTGTTTTATTAAAGTTAACACTATATAAGTATTAAATTCCCAAGAATTATAAATTAACACTATATTGTAGAGTTTGTGGTGTTATAATATTTAGCAGCCAAACTCAATAGAAAAGCAAAATTTTATTACAGCTAATAAGCATATCTATTACCACATATATTTTCATAATTAACATAGATGTAACAAGTGACAAACAAATAACATCCAATACAAAATATGAAAATCACACCAGAGTGCTTATAGGCACATATAACCTAGAGTCAGGATTTTACCAGTTTAAATCTTAGAAACCGTTTTTCAGAACTAAGAAGTTACATGGACAAAGTAATACTTTTAGTGATTTATCACAGTCAAATAATATATTATATAATATATTCAAATTATCATACAATGGACGTATGGAAAAATGCAACCTCTAAAATTATTGAAAATGGCAAATAAGTAAAAATCTTAGGTATTTACTCGACTGAGTTAAAAATTTATGTTCCTATAAAATCCAGAACACAAATGTTTAGAAGCTTTGTTCATAAATGCCAAGTCCTGGGAGAAGTCAAGGTGTCCTTCAATAGTTGAGTGGAAAAACATACTTTGGTACATGCCTACAACAGGATTCTATTTGGAGATTTAAAAAAATGAGCTATCAAGCTCTGCAAAGACATGGATTAATTTTAGTTGCATGTTGCTAACTGAAAGAGACCATTTTGAAAAGGCTGCCATATTTATATGGCATTCTGGAAAAGGCAAAACAATAGAAAGGATTAATAGATCAGTGATGGCTAGTGGTACAGAGTGGTGAAGGGTTGAATAGGTGAAACCGAGGGAATGTTTTAGAGTAGTGGAACTGTTCTGTTTGATACTGTAATGAATGAGTCAATACTTTGTTTTTTCTTTCTCTTGTGTGGCCTCGTTAAAAATTTCTCATCTTCTATATTGTTATATTTTATCATTCAAAGCAAATTTAAAATAAAACAGTCTCTTTAAAAGAAAACAAGAAAGAAAATTAAAGTTAGGAAAAGAGTAATGAAAGAAAGATGGAAAAGTAGACAACACAGGTGAAAGAGAGAATTTCTACAAAATTTTCAAATGTAAAAAAATTATGAAATGGACTCTGCTAAGATTAAAAATGAAATATATGTAATTAAAAACTACTGGCAAGGTTTGTAAAACAGTGTAGACATAGCAGAGAACAATACTGGTAAACTAAAACACAGGTCAATAGAAAACATCTAAACTGAATCAAAGAGAGAAAAAAATGGGGTAAAAGAGTTTATGACACATGTGTAACAGACACAAATATTCTAATAAACATGTAATAATAATCCCAGAAGGAAGCAGTGGAGAGACTGAGTTCGAAAAAATATTGAAAAAAAAACCCCATGAATTTTCCAAAATTGTTGAAAGATAACTTTCATTCAAGAAGTTTGATGAAACACTATAGTAAAAGCACAAAGGAAACCACAGATAGGCTTATTGTAACAAAATACTGCAACTTACAGTTAAAAAGAAAATCTGCCAGGGTGAAGTGAACATGCTACCTTCAAGAAAGCAATTAGGAATATTCACCTGACTTCCACGCAGAAAGAAAAAAAGGGAAGCCAAAAGAAAATAGAATGATATTTTATAGTCTAGGGAAATTTGCTGCCAAGAAATCATTCTCTAATAGAAAAAATTATGCTACAAAATGTATGATGAGTCAGCCTGGTCTGAAATAAAATACTGAAAAAGTGACGTCAGCATCATGGCTAAGTGAGTTGCTACCTTTGTCTCTCCTCTCTAAATTACAACCGGTAGGACATCCATAGACCAACAAAGGATTCTCTGCATAGCGTACCAGAACACCTAAGAGACCCACGTATGTATGCATCTGAAGGTGGGTGAGCTGGATCTCCTGGGGGCTGTGGGACCAGGGGAGCAATGGCAGCAGCTCCTGAGACTGGAGGCTCCAGGAACTGTGGTGATGCCCACTGAAGCCCCAGGAACCAAGGCAGCCCATGCCCCCAGAGGCCAAAGGAACCATAGCAGTGCCTGAGACCCAGCTCTCCCCACCTTCCCTAGAGGCAGTGTCTCTGACGCTGGCCCTCCCAGAAGCAAGGGTTGCATCCAAGACCCTGGTACCCTTGGCAGCAGTGGTAGTGCTCCTCTGACCTGAGACTTCAGGAACTATGGCAGCACTCATGACTTAGCTCCTTCCCAACATCCAGAAGTGGCAGTGGCACCCATGACCTGAGGCTCGGGAGCCACTACCATGCCTGAGACCAGAGGCTCCAAGAAGAGCAGCAGCACCTGGGACCCAAGTACCATGCTCTTTGTGGTGGTGGCTGTGGCGACCATGACCCCAGACCACCTAGCAGTGATGATAACTCCTGTGAACCCAGCACACTCAATAGCAGTGATTCCAGCACTCACAGAAAACTCAGGAGCAGCAGCACAGGTGGCACATATACCAGCAGCACCTGAAGCCACAGAGACACTGACAGCAGAGCTCATGACCTTGGTCCTTTCCAGCTGCAGTGGTGTCTGTAAATCTGGCACCCCCACCCATAGAGTGGTGCCTGTAGACTCAACCAATCTGGATGTGTCAGAGGTTCCCACAACTTTGAGTCCCTCTCCACCCTCCACCTTCCCCCAATGCAGTGGGAGCACACATGACTCAGGTGATCCAGGAAGCAGCAGAAGCACTTGCCTACTTGGTGACCCTGATGGCAACATCCATGACTGCAGCAACATCATAAGGAGCAAGGCACCAGCAACTTCAGAGGCACAAGCAGCACAATGAGTGCACTCTTGACATCTCTGGGAAAGGCAGTGGAAAGTAGAAAGTGCACACTCTCAAATACAATGAAAAGTAGCTCAGACTCAAAGTAACGAAAGCCTTATCCAAATAAGGCAGGTGTTTACTACCACAAATGCACTGGCAGAGGATCAAGTAATCAAGTACCATGAAGAACTACAATAACATGGCAGAACAGAAAGAAAATTACAATTCTCCAGAACTCAAACTTGAAGACATGGAAGACTGCAATTTAATGGTAAAGAATTCAAAATAGTTGTTGTGAAGAAACTCAGCAAGCTACAAGAAATCTCAGACAAAATGTTCAATGAGCTCTGAAATGAAATAAATGAATGGAAGGAGTACTTCGCCAAAGAAATTTAAACTCTAAAAAAAAACCATATAGAAATTCTGGAGCTGAGGAACTCCATAAATGAGATGAAGAATAAAGTAGAAAACATTGTAGATAGAGCAGACCATATCAAAGAAAGAATTCATGAGTTTGAAGATAGAAATCTCGAAATAATTGAGGTGGAAGAGGAGAAACAGCTAAGATTTTTAAGAAATGGAGAAATTCTATGGGAAATATCCCACTCAATCAGGAAAAAACAACATAAAGACAATGGGTAACCCAGAAGAAGAAGAGAGGGAGAAAGGAGTGGACAGCTATTTAAAGAAATAATAGCTGAGAACTTTGAAAGCCTGCTGAAGGAACTGGATACACATGTACATGAAGCTAATAGAACATCTAATTATGTCAATGCAAAAAGACCTTCTCCTTGGCATATTATATTAAAACTTCCAAAAGTCAATGACAAAAAAGAATACTAATGGCAGCTAGACAGAAGAAAACATCAATTTACAAAGGAACTCCTATTAGCCTATCAGCGGATTTTTCAGCAGAAATTCTACAGGCCCGGAGAGAGAGAAATGATAAATTCAAAATACTGAAAAATAAAAACTGTCAGCCAATAAAACTCTATCCAGCAAAGTTATCTTAAAAATATAAAGGAGATATAAAGGCTTTTGCAAACAAACAAAAGCTAAGGGAGTTCATCACTACTAGACCTACCTTACAAAAAAATCTTGAAAAAAGCTCTCCCACCTGAAATGAAAAGGCAAAGTTATGCAAAGATTTAAGGAAACTGACAAACAGGCAGAATTAGAAAATTGTACTGTACATCAGAATAGGTTAATAAACTGTTAATTATAACATAAAGTTTAAATGGAAAGAAAGTATTAAAAATGATTTTAAGGAATTCAATTTGATAATCAACTCACAATACAAAACAGGATAACTTTTGACAACAAAAATATAGAAGAGGAAGAGGAAAAGGACAGAACCTGTATAGGCTAATGGAGACAAGATGCTAGCAGCAGAAAAATGACTATCTCATCCACCAGATCTTTTGTACAAACCTCATGGCTACCACAAAACAAAAATTCAGAGAGTAATGAAACATCAAAATGAGGAAACTGAGAAACACATCAAAGAAAACCACTAAACTGAAATAACAAACAGAAACGCAGAGAAAAAGAAGCAGTGGTAACATAGACCAGCCAGAAAACAAAAGATAAAGTGGCAGTATTAAGTCCTCTTATATCAGTAATCACCCTAAATGTAAATGGATTGAATTCATTAGGTGAAAGACAAAGAGTGGGTGGATGGATTGAAAACCAAGACCCAACAATATGCTGCCTCCAGGAGACCTATCTAAACTCTAAAGACAAACAAGGCTCAAAGTGAAGGGATGGAAAATGATGCTCCAAGAAAAGGACAACCAAAGAAAGCAGTTTTGGCTGTGGTTATATGGAAGAAAATAGACTTCAGGCCAACAAAGATGACCGAAAACAAATATGGACATTATATAATGATAAAGGGGACAATCTATGAAGAAGATATAACATTTGTTAATATATATATATACACCTAACATAGATACATCAAAGTGTATGAAGTAATAATTAACAGACCTAAATGGAGAAATTGATAGCAACACAATAATAGTAGGGGACTTTAATACCTTACTTACACCACAGAATAGATCATCTAGACAGAAAGTCAACAAGGAAACATTTGCTTTAAACGAAACACTAGACCAGATTGACTTTACACCTATATATATTGAACAATCCGTCCAAAAGAAATTCTTTTTAAGTGAACATGACATGGAACAATCCAAAAGATAGACTATATGTTGGGAAACAAAATATATCTCAATAAATTTAAGAAGATATTTATTATATCAAGCAGCTTTTTCAATGACAATGGTATGAAACTAGAAATCAACTACAAGAAAAAATTGAAAAGTCAAAATATGTGTAGACTAAACAAGATGCTACTGAACAACTATTGGATCAATGAATATATCAAAGGAAACATCAAAAAATAGCTGGAGACAAATGAAAATGAAAACAACACATATCAAAACTTATGGGATGCAACAAAAGTAGTAGTAAGAGCAATAAAGGCCTACCTCAACCAACAAGAAAAATCTCAACTAAATAATCGAACACTATACTTAAAAGAACTGGAGAAAGAAGCAAAAGTGAAGCCCAAATTCAGCAGAAGGATGGAAATAATAACAATTAGAGTGGAAATAAATCAAATAGAGTCCAAAAATACAATAGAAACAAGCAATTAAACTAAGAACTGATTCTTTGAAAAGGTAAACAAAATTGAAAACCCCTTTGCTAGACTCATTAAGAAAGAATACAGAAAGTTCAATCAAATAAAATAAGAAATGAAAGGAGAAATTACCATGGAAATCACAGAATTACAAAGGATTATAAGAGAATACTATGAAAAGCTATACGCCAGCAAATTGAATAAACTAGAAGAAATGGATATGTTCTTAGAATCATACAACCTCCCAAAACTGCTTAAGAAGAAATAGAGAATCTTCAATAGAGTGATGACTAGTAACGAGATTAAAACAGTAAACAATAAACCTCCCCAAAACAAAAATCCAGGATGAGAGAGCTTCCTGGTGAATTTCACCAAATATTCAAAGAATATTGCATATCTATCTTCTCAAACCCTTCCAAAAAATTCAGAGAAAAAGACGCTTCCCACCTCATTTTACAAGGCCACAATTACCTTGATACTAAATCCAGACAAGAGCAACACCAAAAAGGAAAATTACAGGTCAGTATCGTTGATGAACCTAGATGCAAAATTCCTCAACAAAATATTAGCAAACTGAACACGATGATACATTAAAAGGATCATACTCCACAATCAAGTGGGATTTATTCCAGGGATTCAAGGATGGTTCAACATCCATAAATCAATCAATGTGATACACCACATTAAGAAAGTGAAGAAAACAAATCACATAATCATCTCAATAGATCAGAGAAAGCATTTGATAATATTCAGCATCCATATATGACAAAAACTCTGAATAAAACCAGTATAGAAGATAAATAGCTTCATATAATAGAGGCCTAATAGGAGAAACTCACAGCTAACATCATACTCAACCGTGAAAAAGTGAAAGTTATTCCTCTACTAATAGAAACAAGACAAGGTTGCCCACTCTCACCACTCTTATACTGGAAGTCCTAGCCAGAGCAATTATGCAAGAAAAAGAAATAAAGCTATCCAAATTAGAAAGGAAGAAGTAAAATTGTCACTATTTTTGGATGACATGAATATATATATAAAACCCTGAAGAATCCATCAAAAAACTATTAGAAATAATTAATAAATGCAATAAAGTTGCAGGGTGAAAAAACCAACATACAAAAATTAGTTGTGTTTCTCTACACTAAAAACAATCAGAAAGAGAAATCAAGAATACAATCCCATTTATAATCACTAAAAAAAAGAATAAAATACCTAGGAATAAGTTTAACTATCACAATGTTGAAGGAAAGTGAAGAAGACACAATGGAAAAGATATTCTGTGCTCATGGATTGGAAGAATTAACTTAAGTGAAAATGTCCAAATTACCTAAAGCAATTTACAGATTCAAAGCAATCCCTATCAAAACCCCAATGACAATTTTCATGGAAATGAAACAAAGATTCCAGAATCTATATGGAGCAACAAAAAAACCCAAGTAGCCAAAGGAATCCTGAGAGAAAGAACAAAGCTGGAGTTACCACACTCCCTGATTTCAAAATATACTACAAAGCTGTAGTAATCAGCATGGTACCAGCAGAAAAACAGACACACAGATCAATGGAACAGAAGAGAGAGCCTAGAAATAAATCCACACATTTATGAGTAGCTAATTTTTGACAAAGGAGTCAAGAACATCCAACAGAGAAAGGAAAGTCTCTTCAATAAATGGTTTTGGGAAAACTGGATAGCCACATGAGAGAAAATAAAAGTAGACCATTATCTCGCCACCTACACAAAAATTAACTTAAAATGCATTAAAGACTTGAATATAAGACCTGAAACCATAAAATGCCTAGAAGAGAACATGGGCTATATGCTCTTTGACATCGATCTTAGCAGTAGATTTTTTAATATGTCTCCTCAGGCCAGGGGTAAAAAGAGAAATAGAAACAAATGGGACTGCATCAAACTAAAACGGTTTTGTCCAGCAAAGGAAACTATCAACAAAATGAAAAGGCAACCTACTAGTTGGGAGAAGATATTTGAAAACCACGTATCCAAATGGGGTAAATACCCAAAATATAGAAAGAACTCATACAACTAAATAACAACAAGAAACAAACAACTAAATCAAGAAATGGGCAGAAGATCCGAATAGACATTTTTTCCAAAGAAGATATGCAGATGGCCAACAGGCACATGAAAACATGTTCAACATCACTAATTATTAGGGAAATGCAAATCCAAACCACAATGAGGTATCACCTCATGACCATCAGAATGGTTGCTATTGAAAAGACAGGAAATAACAAGTGCTACAGAGAATGTGAAGTAAAGGAACGATCATACACTGCTCCTTGGAATTTAAATTTGTGCAGCCAATATGGAAAATAGTATGGAGATTCCTCCAGCAATCAAAAATAGAACTATCATATGACCAAGCTACTCCACTTCCAGGTCTTTATCGAAACAAAACAAAAACACGAATTAGAAAAGATATTTACACCCCTATGTTCATTGCAGCATTATTCCCATTGGCCAAGACTTGGAAACAACTTAAGTTTACATCCACAGATGAATGGATAAAGAAAATGTGGTATAATTTTATAGTGGAATACTATACAGTCATGTTGTTGCCATTTGCAACATGGATGAACCTTGAGAGTATTATGCTAAGTGAGATAAGTCAGATGGAGAAAGAAAAATAACATAGGATTTCACTCTTATGTGGAAGATAAATAAACACAGATACAGAGAATAGATTGGTGGTTACCAGAGGGGAAATGGGTGAGGGGAGGGTGAAAGTGGTAAAAGAGCACAAGTGTATAATGATGGGTGGCAACTAGACTTTTGGTGGTGAATGTGATACGGTTGATACAAGCATCAGAATATAATAATGTACACCTCAAATTTGTATACTGTTATAAACCAATGTGACCTCAATATAAATATCTACATAGATAACTATATACATATATATATATATTCCTACATACATACTAAAGGGAAAATTTCTGGCAGAAGGCACATGGCTGTTAACAGAAATATGGAAATGGAAAATGTAATGAAGTGTAATGGAGAGGGTAAATCCGTGGACAAATACGTTATCAGTAGTACAAAAAATAAATGGAATGTCTTATAATGTGTGAAATGTATGGAAAATGAAAACCAATAGCAGAAATAATTCAAAACTAGAAATGATATACCTGCTGAAGTGCTCTCTGGTTCTAGCAGAGTCAAGGACACTGTAAAAGTACTAATTGTTTTATAGTATAAAAAGTCAAGGAAACACCACATAATACCTAAAACAACCAATACAATAAATGATATGTAACTAACATGTTATTAAGGAAAAAATGTATTAAAAATATTTGTTGGACCCCCAAGAGGCAAGAAATCTGGATAACAGAATATTAAACAATGGTGTCAAATATTATACAAATACATTTTCTAGAAGTAATTACATTTTATATAAATGAACTAAATATTCAAGTTACAAAAGCAATATTGTCAAATTGGATTCTGACAAAAATAAAACCCAGAAATTGAAACAAAAGGTTGGAAAAATAATATATATCACAAGCAATAATAAAAAGAAAAATGATAGTTTTGTTAATATCAGGCAAATTAGACTTTAAGGCAGGGATCATACTACAGAAAAAGAGAATTATGTTATAATGACAGTAGGATTTATCAAAAAAGTTGTAAAAATTCTCATTTGAATTGTACTTAGTAACAGTCTTAAATAATATAAACAAAAATTGATATAACTAAATCAAAATAGAAACATACACAAAGTAACAGTGTCGGATTTTCACTCACCTCTTTAACTAATCATAAAAAAATAAAGAGGCCATTCCTCATGGGTCACATACTGACTAAGAAAGAGAAAGAAGGTCATTAAGCTACTCTTCGAAAGCACAAAGTGCTTACATCCATTATGTGAATAATTAAATGCACTGTTCACAGTAAGGTGCAGAAAAATTTGAAGAAAAAATGGTAATGGTAAAGATGAATCAAAGTAGCATTTTGTGGTATTTTTTCTGATGGCTGTCTTAATAAAAGTAAAATATTCAGATTTTCATTGAAGCAGTGTTTTAACTCTTGAAGTATTTCATATGTATGAGAATGTCATCATGATAGCTCTCCTCAGTAGTTTTAAAGCTCTACAAAAGGTAGCAATTTTTCTGAGATTTTAGCATAATTTCTCTATGGCCTTCATAAGCAATTTGTCTATTCACTCGAATAATCTTTTGTTTCTACATCATTGACAAGGAAGCATTTAAAAGCATATATATTCTTTCAATGATTTATGCCAAAGTGAATAAGCTGTTTCAGTTTTCACTGTGTCCGTTACTTTTGAAAGAATGCTAATTTAATGTAATAGTGGGGCTTATAAATTTCATTATAGAAATGGCTATTTTAACAGTTTTTTAAACAAAGATTACATATTGAATTAAGGCAATTTAACTAGTCTTATAATTCAGCTATAAACTACACCCATTAATGTTTTCTACTCAAGGAAAAAGATGTCAAGTTTTCCTATGCTGTCTGCCTCCACCACTGTCCCTAATTCCGAGATCCAGCCTCCCTGTGGAAATCTATTTCTCTCTACTCCGAAATCAGTGAAGTAATAAAAACCTATCCCCTCAACCTAACCAATGTGTTGTACTGAAAGAAGTTACCATACTATATATGGACACACAAATATATACATACATATGCATACATACATACATACATACATATGTGTGTGTATATATATATATACTTTCTTGTGATTAGTTTTATATTTACCTCATTTTTATATTTAGTTTAAAAAGGGATAATGTAAAATATTTTGAAAATAGGCAAAAGAATGAAAACAGATTTTTCTTAGCCAACTGATAAAGAGGGATAAAGGATATGAGACATGAATCCAGATGGTCAACCAACATAGACTATAAATGTGACACAAAGGTGGATTGACATGCAGGCCGAGGGACCACGTGTTGAGAGACTAAGTCACTCAATATGCTTAACACGATGCACGATGCACAAGCCTGTCAGACACTTCGAGACAGACACAAAAAAGAAAAACAATGCAGAGAGAACAAGATTCCACAACCCAAAGAGACTGAACAAGAGACAGAGATTAAAAAATCAGAAAAGTAAAAAGTTTAAGTCAGCGGCAGGGGGAATCGATAGCACTAAACCATTTTAGAAATCAGGAGGAAAATCAACACGTATTAAGCATGGCAAGGAAAACTGGAGGGGTAGCCATTGTATTCAACTTTTAAAATTTGTTTATGTTATACTACTTTAAAAACCATCTTATCAAGTACCAATCATGAATAAATCTGTATTTTTTAACATAGGACGTGAATGTAAATTTGCGCTCACAATATTTTAATCTCTTAAGGAAACAGTCTTTCACTTTTTTCCTCCTGGGCATATTTTTTAAATTGCCAAAAATAAAAAAAAAATGGTTTTCCCCGCGCAAACAGCTTTGTTCATGTTTCTGATATATAGCTGTCTACTGCTTTACTAGACCCAAGTATGACATTTATTCAATTTCCTTAACCAGTGCCTTCTTGTCACTTTTAACATTTTACTCAAAGGAGATAGTGCATATAACATGAATGGCATAAAAGAAGTGGTAATTAAAAAATATATTGTTAACTCAATAAATTGATCTATAAAATAGTTTTAACTATTTTAGTTATTTATGTGTTTAAGATGTGTATTAGTTACAATTCACAATAATTCTATTCCTCTCCTAAAAATCTTTCTAATTTCTTGTAGTATAAAATTGGGCATTTTGCATATTTCAGTTTTCTTTTTTAATATAAAATAGTGTAACTAAAATGGCTTATTTTTAACTCCTCAAATATGAAATACAAATTACATATCACTAGAGTACAGCATGTTAACTTTTGAAAATACAAGTAACATTATTGTTCCCATTAGAACCCCCTACATTTTTAATGCATTAGGAATATATTTACATAGAAACAGGAGTGTACACTAGTGATCAGCTGCAAATGGGCAGTGTCAAATGTCAGCCATAGGAAAACAAAGAGAGTAATAGAGACAGAAAACAGGATCAAAGGCCAAAACAGAAGAGGGGAAGCAAAAAGCATAGATATAATGAATTCCTTCACTGTGAAATTCATAAAAATAATTAAAGAATGAAAATATAATAGAAATGATAAAGACCAAACAATGTTTCCTGGCATAGATGATAAGAAACAAAAAGACCCAGAAAGACACAACTTAGGAAAAATACTTTCTAAGTTCCCTCTTTTAGAAGCGACCAATGTTAGTTGTTGCTGGAAAATCCCTGATCTCTTTAGAATTCATATTCATTGGGCTGGGGGTGGAGCGATAGGGGTGCTTTATTCAGAATTTAAAGAAAATTTGGGCACCATCACAGAATGTGTACAGTTCCTATATACTTCCAAACTATTCTTAAGAGGCCAGAGTACAAATTGTCCATTTTATATATTACCTTTGAATTGTTGTGAAGGGTTTTAAACTTGTAGCATGAGCTATGAAACAAGACATGGTATTTCAGCCTTCTCAAGAAAGCAAGCCTCCTCTGGCCACTTCCACTTCTAGCCTAGATGAAATAACAGGGATCAGAATTGCCCTCCTACCTGAAACAACCAAAAAAAAGACAAAATAAATAATACAAAAGTTTAGAAGACATTGGTCATCAGGCATTTGGGAAAAAGTGATCTTTGAGAGTGGGAAACGAAGAAGCATCTTTGAGTACCTACTTCATGCCAGGCACTTTCATGGATTCTTTTGCCTACGTTATTGTCTGTGATAAATGCGAAGAACGATAGAAAGGATGATATAAGTCTATATGGAATTTAATTTTATTACAGTAATAAAGGAAATATATTCTAAAAAATAGTTTTATTTCAGTAGCTAAATTTTTTCCACGAAATATCTGAAGTCCCACTTGCTGTTTCTACTTACCCCAAGCTCTTAATAATTTCTAGCTGTCAGAAGCATTTTCATAGTTTTCTATATATGTCAATATAAATTCCATGTCAATGTTAAGGGCAAAATCAGGCACCTTAAATTTCTAAAAATAATAACTATACGATCTGCTCTTTTTGGTGCTTTTTCATGGCAGTTGTATAGAAATTTATAATAAATGTATAATAAATTTATATACAGGTTGAGTTATAAAGAATTTTGTCCTTTCACGTGTACAGCAACTGAGGATAGATTGTAAATGTGACTCATTTATTTTTGTTTTGTAAAAGATTTTATTTTTTTAGAGAAGTTTTAGGTTCACAGCAAAACTGAGTTGAAGGTATAGAAATTTCCCAAATGCTCCCTGCCTCGACATATGCATAGCTTCCCGCATTATCGACACACCCCACCAGAATGGTACATTTGTTGCAATTAATGAACCTACATTGATACATCATTTTCACCCAAATCCATAGGTTACATTAGAGTTTACTCAGTGTTGTACATTCTATGGGTTTGGACAAATTTATAGTGACATGTACTTACCATTATAATGTCATATAGAGTAGCTTTGTTTCCCTAAAAGATCCTGTGTTCCACCTAGTCATCACTCATGCCCCTCAAACTCTTGGCAGCCACTGACCTTTTTATAGTCTCTGTAGTTCTGCCCTTTCTAGGATATAATACAGTTGGAATCATACGGTATGTGACCTTTCCAGATTGACTTCTTTCACTGAGTAACATGCCGTTAAATTTCCTCCATGTCTTTACATGACTTGATAGCTCATTTCTTTTTAGATTTGAATAATAATCCATGTATGGATGTACCATAGTTTTTGTTTGTTTTTTTAACCTATTGACCTACTGAAGGATATCTTAGTTGCTTCCAAGTTTTGTCACTCATGGATAAAGCCGCTCTAAACATCTATGTGCAGGTTTTGTGTGGAGGTAAGTTTTCAACTTCTTTGGGGAACTATCAAGAAGTATATTGCTGGTTCATATGGTTTAGGGCATGTTTAGTTTTGTTAGAAACTGCCAAACTGTCTTCCAAAGCGGCTGTAGCATTTTGCATTCCCACCAGCCGTGAATGAGAGATTCCGGCTGCTCCGCACATTCACCAGCATTTGGTGTTGTCAGTGTTCTGGGTTTTGGCCATTCTAATAGGTGTGTGGTGACATCTCATTGTTGTTTTAACCTGCATTTCCCTGATGACATATGATGTGGAGCATCGTTTCATCTGCTGATTTGCCATCTGTGTATCTTCTTTAGTGAGGTGTCATTTAAAGCCTTTGGGTGGTTTTTTAATTGATTTGTTTTCTTTGTGTTGAGTTTTAAGAGTTCTTTTCTAAATTTTGGATAACAGTCCTTTATCAGGTATGTCTTTTGCCTAGTCTGAGGATTCTCTTTTTATTCTCCAGCTAGTGTCTTTTGAAGACCAGATATGTTTTGTTTTGATGAAGTCTAGCTTATCAATTCTTTCCTTTGTGGATTGTGCCTTTGGTGTTCTTCATAAAAAGTTATTGCTACACCCAAAGGCATCTAGATTTTCTCCCTATGTTATATTCCAGAAATCTTATAGTTTTGCATCTTACATTTAGGTCTGTGACCCATCTTGAGTTAACTTTTTGACAGGTGTAAGGCCTGTGTCTATATTTCACTTTTTTCACACAGATGTTCAGTTGTTCCAGCAATATTTGTTGAAAAAACTGTCTTGTCTCCATTGTACTGCCTCTGCTGCTTTGTCAAAAATCAGTTGATTAGGTTTTTGGAGGCCTATTTCTCAGCTGTCTATTTCCTTTCACCAATCTGTCTGTCTTTTCTTTCACCAAGACCACACTGTCTGGATTACCGTAGTTTATAGTAAGTCTTGGAGTCAGGTAGTGTGGGTCCTCCGACTTTGTTCTTTTCCTTCTGTATTGTGTTGGCCATTCTCGGTCTTTTGACTCTCCGTATAAATTTTAGACTCAGTTTGTTGATGTCCACAAAATAACTTTCTGGGATTTTGATTCTGATTACATTGAATCTATAACTAATTTGTTTTTCCTATTTATAATAACAAATTAATTTTCTCATATATAATATTTCCATCATATATGTTTTCATTAATCTTTGCTACTGTGAAAAATGAACTCCACTGTACTAAATGTTTTAGTATTATTTCTATATAGGTTTTCTGATTCTCCTGATTACATTATGACATAGTTGATACCATTCCAAGGTCAAGACCATACTTGCTCTGAGCTACCTGATATTTTCAGATGTGTCACATAGTATAATAATTATAAAGAACTTTACTTGCAGAACAATAAGGCAAAACTAAATGTTTAATTCATTCTATATCTTTCTTTAATTTAAATAGCTATGTAATACAATGGGAAATAACTCACATTAGATCCTGGGTAATAATAATAAAAGCAAAAATCAGTAACTGCGGATAACACCCCACGTGACTAAGAATGTAGTCTTTATATTCACTTTTCTGCATTTGAATGTCAGCCGCAATAGTAACTAAATGTAGCATGTATTTGTGAAGACAACACATGTATTTGGCTTAGCACCAAGGCAATCCATGGCAAACATTCTATAATGGCTTGCTTTTATTGCCCTAATAGAAACATTTGTATGTGATTTGACTTTTTTCTATATAAAAATTTATCCTGAAAAATTGTTTTCTTATTACATAATTATTGAGATTTTTTCTATAGAGAGAAGGAGAAATAAAGGCCACATGAAATATTTGAGAATTCTGATAGTCTAATAAACATGACAATAATAAATTAAGGCATTTATTATTCTTTATTTCTTAAGAAGTCATAGGACTCTATGCATTGGCTCTGTTTTTTCATATATTAAATAAAATATTCTTTTAATAGTTTCAGTTTTGAAGTTATTTCAAAAAATCTGCTTCCAGATATAGAATTTATATTTTTATATGCCAATATTGTGCTTGGAGAAAAGTTAAAACATCTTTTACAGCATATAAACCATCTGGAAAGAGTAATAATGTGAAATGGTTTGTAAATAAATGTAAGTTTGTTTGAGAAGTTATAGCATCTTTCCTTATATGACGTCTCTGACTTTTAATTAATTTTTTTGTTGAAATATCTTTGAGTTAAATATATATGCCATTTTGCCACCTGAGAAACAAGATTAACAATATGATTATTCTAATAGTTGGTTAAATTGGTATTTACTCTTTTCATATGGATTTAAATATAGTTTAAGTATTTATTCTTTAACATTTAATAAAAATTTCAGGGGCTGGCCCCGTGGCATGGTGGTTAAGTTCATGCATTCTGCTTTGGAGGCCTGGGGTTCACAGTTTCAGATCCCAGGCATGGAACTACAAACCGCTCATCTCCGTGACAGCATCCCATGTATAAAATAGAGGAACATAGGCAAAGATGTTAGTTCAAGGACAATCTTCCTCACACACACACAATAAACTTGAATGACAAATATTTTTTCTAGACACCTTTACCTATACAGTTCATTAAAAATTAAAAGATATCATCAGTGTTAGGGGTGTTCAAAGAGATTCAATCTGAACTTTTATTTATCTGTTTATAATACTGGTGTACTTGAAATCATGCAAATTTTTAAAAACTATAACTTTATCTATGTACTTCTAATGTGTACACAGAGTGTGATTGAAATGCTGACAAATTTATTTACAAGTACAGTAAATTATGAAGTACAACGTTTGACTCTCGCCTTTTTTCTTAGGAAGATTAGTCCTGAACTAACATCTGCTGCCAATCCTCCTCTTTTTGCTAAGGAAGACGGGCCCTGAGTTGACATCCACGCCCACCTTCCTGTACTTTATATGTGGGACGCTTGCCATAGCATGGCTTGATAAGCAGTGCATAGGTCCGTGCCTAGCATCCAAACCAGCAAACCCTGGGCTGCCAAAGCAGAACATGCAAACTTAAGTGCTGTGCCACTGGACTGGTCCCAATGTTTGGTCTCTTTTATCAGGTTTCACAACTTCATAGATTCTTTTTTCTCAATTTCAATTTCACCTTTATGATATAAATAATATCATCTATTTCAGTCTTTATCGTCAAAATCTGAGGAGACGGCAGCTGTGTAAGGATTCCTAAATCATTGTAATTGTGGGTAGTGTCAGAAAGAGCTTTAAATAAACAGTAAACAGGCATCCAAAATCTGTCTACTAGAAATAAAAACTGTATGCCCAAATACCAAATAAAAATAACCTGCTTTCTCACATCCTTTCTTTTTCCTTATCCATCATTTTATTTTTTCTCTTTATCACCTTCAAAAAACAGCAGGGAAAATGTTAAATTGTCATATAATCGCCAGAAGTTTTTCCATATGCTGTGGAAATTATTTTGCTTTTGTCCTATTCTGTTATTTACCCCATAGTCTATTTTGAATAGGTTACAAAATTTAAAATTAGCGTATTAAAACATTCCTTAAAAGTATTCTGGACTGGAAGACTATTGATGTGTTTCCTTTTGTTGATGGTTGCTGTGAAGAATGTTGAAAACTCTATTTTCCACAAAAATTCCTTTCATTTCTCTCAAATTTTCTACATGGTTTAAACATTGTTTTGTTTGTTTTAAGCCATTAGCTAAAATGGTTCACATTTTTGTGGAGCATGTATCATTTAATCACTAACTACTAGTCTGTTTTAAATTTAATCTCTGGAATGATGTAATTTTAATCTATGCCATTTTATTATTTTTGGTTTCTCTCTTTGATGTACAGTAGTCATTTTTCCTGGAATCACTCGTGCTCACATGGAGTAGCAGCTAGCAGCCCGCCGCGCTGCTCAGCCCTGGGGGCCCCACCGCCCCCACTCAGTCGGCCCACCGCAAGATGGGTGAAAGTGGCAGCCCACCGAGCTGCTCAGCCCTGGGGGCCCAACCCACCACCACTCAGGGGGCCCAAAGCCAGAGTGGGTGAAAGTGGCAGCCGGCCACGCTGCTCAGCCCTGGGGGCCCCACTCCCACTCAGACGGCCCACCGCCAGAGTGGGTAAAAGTGGCAGGCCGCCACGCTGCTCAGCCCTGGGGGCCCCCCCGACCCCCACTCAGCCGGCCAACCGCCAGAGTGGGTAAAAGTGGCAGCCTGCCGCGCTGCTCAGCCTTGGGGGCCAACACCCCACTCAGCCAGCCGACCGCCAGAGTGGGTAAAAGTGGCAGCCCGCCGCGTTGCTCAGCCCTGGGGACCCGCACCACCCCCGCTCAGGCGGCCGAACGCCAGAGTGGGTGAAAGTGGCAGCCCTACGCGCTGCTCAGCCCTGGTGGCTGCCCCCACCCCCACTCAGCTGGCCAAGCGCCAGAGTCTGTGAAAGTGGCAGCCCACCGCACTGCTGAGCCCAGGGGCCGCCCCCCCACACCCGCACAGGCGGCCGACCACCAGATTGGGTGAAAGTGGCAGCCCGCCACGCTGCTCAGCCCTAGGGGCCCCACCGCCACGCAGCCGGCCCACCATCAGAGTGGTTAAAAGTAGCAGCCCACCGCGATGCTCAGCCCTGAGGGCCAACCCCCCTCTAAGCTGGCCTACCGCCAGAGTGGGTGAATGTGACAGCCCGCAGCGCTGCTCAGCCCTGGGGACCGCCCCCACCCCTGCTCAGGTGGCCGACCACCAGAGTGGGTGAAAGTGGCAGCCCACCGCGCAGCTCAGCCCTGGGGGGACCCCCAACACCACTAAGGCTGCCGACCGCCAGAGTGGGTGAAAGTGGCAGCCCTCCGCGCTGCTCAGCCCTGGGGGGCCCCCCCACCACCACTCAGGCAGCCGACCGCCAGAGTGGGTGAAAGTGGCAGCCAGCCGTGGTGATCAGCCCTGGGGGGCCAACCCCCTACTCAGATGACCGATGGCCAGGGTAGGTAAAAGTGGCAGCTCGCCTCGCTGATCAGCCCTGGGCCCACCCACCCCACTCAGGCGGCCGATGGCCAGAGTGGGTAAAAGTGGCAGCCTGGCGCTGCTCCGGCCTGGGGGCCCCCTCCACCCCCACTCAGGTGGCCGACCGCCAGAGTGGGTAAAAGTGGCAGCCCTCCGCGCTGCTCAGTGCTGGGGCCCCCTCCGCCACCCCGCTCAGGCGGCCGACCGCCAGAGTAGGTGAAAGTGACAGCCCACCGCGCTGCTCAGCCCTGGGCGCCCCCCGACACCCGCACAGGCGGCCAACTGCCAGAGTGGGTGAAAGTGGCAGCCCGCCGAGCTGCTCAGCCCTGGGGGCCCCACCGCCACTCAGCCGGCCCACCACCAGAGTGGGTAAAACTGGCAGCCCTCCGTGGTGCTCAGCCCTGGGGGCCAACCCCCAACTCAGTTGGACGGCCGCCAGAGAGGGTAAACGTTGCAGCCTGCCGTGCTGCTCTGCCCTGGGGCCCCCCCCCCACTCAGGTGGCCGACCGCCAGAGTGGGTGAAAGGGGTAGCCCATCGCGCAGCTCAGACCTAGGGGCACCTCCCACCCCCACTTAGGCGGCCAACCGACAGAGAGGGTGTAAGTGGCAGCCTGCAGCGCTGCTCAGCCCTGTGACCCGCCACTCCACTCATGCGGCCAACCGCAAGTGTGGGTAAAAGTAGCAGTCCACCGCGCTGCTCAGCCCTAGTGGCCACCACACCCACTCAGGTGGCCGACCGCCAGAGTGGGTGAAAGTGGCAGCCCGGCCCACTGCTCAGCCCTGGGGACCGCCCCTACCCCTGCTCAGGTGGCTGACATCCAGAGTGGGTGAAAGTGGCATCCCGCTGCACTGCTCAGCCCTGGGGGCCCCACCACCCACTCAGGTGGACGATGGCCAGAGTGGGTAAAAGTTTCAGCCTGCCGCGCTGCTATGCCCTGGAGGCCCCCCCCCCCCACTCAGCCGGACCACCGCCAGAGTGGGTTAAAGTGGCAGCCCGCCGCGCTGCTCAGCCCTGGGGGTCCCCACCACACACTCAGGTGGACGACGGCCAGAGTGGGTAAAAGTTTCAGCCTGCTGCGCTGCAATGCCCTGGGGGACACCCCACTCAGCCGGCCGACCGCCAGAGTGGGTAAAAGTGACAGCCCGGCGCACTGCTCAGCCCTGTGGGCCCCTCCATCCCAACTGAGGCGGCCGACCGCCAGAGTGGGTGAAAATGGCAGCCCGATGCGCTGCTCAGCCCTGGGGACCGCCCCAACCCCCACTCAGGTGGGCGACCGCCAGAGTGGGTGAAAGTCGCAGCCCGCAGCTCTGCTCAGCCCTGCGGGCCCACAACCACTCAGCCAGCCCATCACCAGAGTGGGTAAAAGTGGCA
Organism: Equus caballus; assembly: GCF_041296265.1. Lineage (NCBI taxonomy): Eukaryota > Metazoa > Chordata > Mammalia > Perissodactyla > Equidae > Equus > Equus caballus. The sequence goes on from NC_091685.1 coordinate 52,632,720, forward strand.
GCCTGCCACGATGCTCAGCCCTGTGGGCCCCTCCACCCCCACTGACGCGGCCGACTGCCAGAGTGGGTAAAAGTGGCAACCCGCCGTGCTGCTCAGCCCTGGGGCCCCCACCCCCCAATCAGGAGGCCCACCGCCAGAGTGGGTAAAAGTGGGAGCCCACCGCAATGCTCTGCCATGGGGGCCACCACCCAATTAAGCGGGCCAACCGCAAGTGTGGGTAAAAGTGGCAGCCCTCCGCGCTGTTCAGCCCTGGGTGGCACCCCGACCACCACTCAGGCGGTCGACCCCCATAGTGGGTGAAAGTGGCAGCCCGCCGCGGTGCTCAGCCCTGGGGGCCAACCCCCCACTCAGCCGGCCGACCGCCAGAGTGTGTGAAAGTGGCAGCCCGCTGCGCAGCTCAGCCCTGGCCCCCCCCCGTCATGTGGCCCACCGCCAGAGTGGGTGAAAGTGGCAGCCCGCCACGCAGGTCAGCCCTGGGGGCGCCCCCCACCCCCACTCAGGTGGCCGACCACCAGAGAGGGTGAATGTGGAAGCCCGCCACGCTGCTCAGCCCTGCGGGCCCCACCGCCACTCAGCCGGCCCACCGCCAGAGTGGGTAAAAGTGGCAGACCACCGCGGTGCACAGCCCTGGGGTCGAACCCCTCCACTCAGCCAGCCGACCGCCAGAGTGGGTTAAAGTTGCAGCCGGCCGCGTTGCTCAGCCCTGAGCCCCCCCACCCCACTCGGGCGGACCACCGCAAGAGTGAGTAAAAGTGGCAGCACGACGGTCTGCTCAGCCCTGGGGACCGCCCCCAACACCGCTCAGGTGGACGACCGCCAGAGTGGGTGAAAGTGGCAGCCTGCCGCGCTGCTCAGCCCTGGGGGCCCCACAACCACTCAGCCAGCCCACCACCAGAGTGGGTAAAAGTGGCAGCCCGCTGTGTTGCTCAGAACTGGGGACCCGCACCACCCCCGCTCAGGCGGCCGAACTCCAGAGTGGGTGAAAGTGGCAGCCCGCCGCGCTGCTCACCCCTGGGGCACCCCCCCCCGCTCAGGCGGCAGACAGCCAGAGTGGGTGGAAGTGTCAGCCCACCGCACTGCTAATCCCGGGGGCCCCACCCACCCCCACTAAGGCAGCCGACCGCCAGAGTGGGTGAAAGTGGCAGCCCGCCGCGCTGCTCTGCCCTGGTGGCCCCCGCCACCCCCACTCAGCCGGCCAAATGCCAGAGTGGGTGAAAGTGGCAGCCCGCCGTGCAGCTCAGCCCTGGGGGCGCCCCCAAACCCCACTCAGGCGGCCGACCACCAGAGAGTGTGAAAGTGGCAGCCAGCAGCGCTGCTCAGCCCTGTGGACACCCCACCCCCACTCAGGCGGCTGACCGCCAGAGTGGGTGAAAGTGGCAGCCACCCGCGCTGCTCAGCCCTGGGGCGCCACCACCCCTGCTCAGGCGGCCGACCGCCAGAGTGGGTAAAAGTGGCAGCCCACCACGCTGCTTAGCCCTGTGACCCGCCACTCCACTCATGCGGCCGACCGCAAGAGTGGGTAAAAGAAGCTGCCCGCCGTGCTGCTCAGTTCTAGTGGCCACCACACCCACTCAGGCGGCCGACCGCCAGAGTGGGTAAAAGTGGCAGCCTGCCGGCTGCACAGCCCTAATGGCCCCCACACCCACTCAGGCGCCCGACCGCCAGAGTGGGTGAAAGTGGCAGCCCGCCGCGCTGCTCAGCCCTGGGGACCGCCCCCACCCCCGCTCAGGTGGCGGACCTCCAGAGTGGGTGAAAGTGGCATCCCACTGCGCTGCTCAGCCCTGGGGGCCCCACAACCACTCAGGTGGACAACGGCCAGAGTGGGTAAAAGTTTCAGCCTGCCGCGCTGCTATGCCCTGGGGGCCCCCCCCCACTCAGCCGGCCGACCGCCAGAGTGGGTAAAAGTGACAGCCTGGCGCACTGCTCAGCCCTGTGGGCCCCTCCATCCCAACTGAGGCGGCCGACCGCCAGAGTGGGTGAAAGTCGCAGCCCGCAGCTCTGCTCAGCCCTGCGGGCCCCACAACCACTCAACCAGCCCATCACCAGAGTGGGTAAAAGTGGCAGCCCGCCACGCTGCTCAGCCCTGGTGGCCCCTACCCCACACTCAGGTGGTCGACCGCCTGAGTCGGTGAAAGTGGCAGCCCACTGCGCTGCTCAGCCCTGTGGGCCCCTCCACCCCCACTGAGGCGGCCGACCGCCAGAGTGGGTAAAAGTGGCAACCCGCCGCACTGCTCAGCCCTGGGGACCCACCCCCCAATCAGGAGGCCCACCGCCAGAGTGGGTAAAAGTGGCAGCCCACCGCGCTGCTCAGCCCTGCGGTCCCCACTGCCACTCAGCTGGCCCACCGCCAGAGTGGGTAAAAGTGGCAGCCCTCCGTGCTGTTCAGCCCTGGGTGGCCCCCCCACCACCACCCAGGCGGCCGACCCCCATAGTGGGTGAAAGTGGCAGCCCGCCACGCAGGTCAGCCCTGGGGGCGCCCCCCACCCCCACTCAGGTGGCCGACCACCAGAGAGGGTGAATGTGGAAGCCCGCCGCGCTGCTCAGCCCTGCGGGCCCCACCGCCACTCAGCCAGCCCACCACCAGAGTGGGTAAAAGTGGCAGCCCGCTGCGTTGCCCAGACCTGGGGACCCGCAACACCCCCGCTCAGGTGGCCGAACTCCAGAGTGGGTGAAAGTGCCAGCCCGCAGCTCTGCTCAGCCGTGGGGGCCCCACAACCACTCAGCCAGCCCATCACCAGAGTGGGTAAAAGTGGCAGCCCGCCACGCTGCTCAGCCCTGGTGGCCCCTACCCCACACTCAGGTGGACGACCGCCTGGGTCTGTGAAAGTCTCAGCCCACTGCGCTGCTCAGCCCTGCGGGCCCCACCGCCACTCAGCCGGCCCACCGCCAGAGTGGGTAAAAGTGGCAGCCCGCCCCGGTGCACAGCCCTGGGGTCCAACCCCCCCACTCAGCCAGGCGATCGCCAGAGTGGGTTAAAGTTGCAGCCCGCCACGCTGCTCAGCCCTGAGACCCCCCCACCCCACTCGGGCAGACCACCGCAAGAGTGAGTAAAAGTGGCAGCACGCCAGTGTGCTCAGCCCTGGGGACCGCCCCCACCACCGCTCAGGCGGACGACCGCCAGAGTGGGTGAAAGTGGCAGCCCGCCGCGCTGCTCAGCCCTGGGGGCCCCACAACCACTCAGCCAGCCCACCACCAGAGTGGGTAAAAGTGGCAGCCCGCTGCGTTGCTCAGACCTGGGGACCCGCACCACCCCCGCTCAGGGGGCCGAACTCCAGAGTGGGTGAAAGTGGCAGCCCGCCGCGCTGCTCACCCCTGGGGGCCCCACAATCACTCAGCCAGCCCACCACCAGAGTGGGTGAAAGTGGCAGCCCGCTGCGCAGCTCTGCCCTGGGGCACCCCCCCCCCCCCACTCAGGTGGCCGACCACAAGAGTGGGTGAAACGGGTAGCCCGTCGCGCAGCTCAGACCTAGGGGCACCTCCCACCCCCACTTAGGCAGCCAACCGACAGAGAGGGTGTAAGTGGCAGCCTGCAGCGCTGCTCAGCCCTGGCGCCCCCCCACCCCCACTCAGGCAGCTGACCACCAGAGTGGGTGAAAGCGGCAGCCCGCCTCGCTGCTCAGCCCTGGGGGACCCCCACCCCTACTCAGGCGGCCGACCACCAGAGTGGGTGAAAGAGGCAGCTCACCGCGCAGCTCAGCCCTGGGGGCGCCCCGACCCCCACTCAGGCGGCCGACCGCCAGAGTGGGTGAAAGTGACAGCCCACCGCGCTACTCAGTCCTGGGGGCCCCCCTCACCCCCACTCAGGCGGCAGACAGCCAGAGTGGGTGAAAGTGTCAGCCCACCGCGCTGCTAATCCCGGGGGCCCCGCCCACCCCCACTAAGGCAGCCGAACGCCAGAGTAGGTGAAAGTGGCAGCCCGCCGCGCTGCTCAGCCCTGGTGGCCCCCGCAACCCCCACTCAGCCGGCAAAATGCCAGAGTGGGTGAAAGTGGCAGTCCGCCGTGCAGCTCAGCCCTGGGGGCGCCCCCAAACCCCACTCAGGCGGCTGACCGCCAGAGTGGGTGAAAGTGGCAGCCACCCGCGCTGCTCAGCCCTGGGGCGCCACCACCCCTGCTCAGGCAGCCGACTGCCAGAGTGGGTAAAAGTGGCAGCCCGCCATGCTGCTCAGCCCTAGTGGCCCCCACACCCACTCAGGCGCCCGACCGCCAGAGTGGGTGAAAGTGGCAGCCCGCCGCACTGCTCAGCCCTGGGGGCCCCCACCCCCCACTCAGGCGGCCGACCGCCAGAGTGGGTAAATGTGGCAGCCCGCCGCGCTGTTCAGACCTGGGGCAACCCCCACACAGACTCAGGCGGCCAACATCCAGAGTGGGTGAAAGTGGCAGCCTGCCGCGCAGCTCAGCCCTGGGGGTGCTCCCGAACCCCTCTCAGACGGCCGAAAGCCAGAGAGGGTGAAAGTGGCAGCCCCCGGCGCTGCTCAGCCCTGGGGGCCCCACCGCCACTCAGCCGGCCGACCGCCAGAGTGGGTTAAAGTGGCAGCCCGCCGAGCTGCTCCACCCTGGGGGCCACACCCCACCCCCGCTCAGGCGGCCGACCGCCAGAGTGGGTTAAAGTGGCAGCCCGCCGCGCTGCTCAGCCCTGGGGGCCCCCACCACCCACTCAGGTGGACGACGGCCAGAGTGGGTAAAAGTTTCAGCCTGCCGCGCTGCTATGCCCTGGTGCCCTCACCCCACTCAGCCGGCCGACCGCCAGAGTGGGTAAAAGTGACAGCCCGGCGCACTGCTCAGCCCTGTGGGCCCCTACATCCCAACTGAGGCGGCAGACCGCCAGAGTGGGTAAAAGTGACAGCCCAGCGCACTGCTCAGCCCTGTGGGCCCCTACATCCCAACTGAGGCGGCCGACCGCCAGAGTGGGTGAAAATGGCAGCCCGATGCGCTGCTCAGCCCTGGGGACCGCCCCAACCCCCACTCAGGTGGGCGACCACCAGAGTGGGTCAAAGTCGCAGCCTGCAGCTCTGCTCAGCCCTGCGGGCCCCACAACCACTCAGCCAGCCCATCACCAGAGTGGGTAAAAGTGGCAGCCCGCCACGCTGCTCAGCCCTGTGGGCCCCTCCACCCCCACTGAGGCAGCCGACCGCCAGAGTGGGTAAAACTGGCAGCCCGCCACGCTGCTCAGCCCTGTGGGCCCCTCCACCCCCACTGAGGTGGCAGACTGCCAGAGTGGGTAAAAGTGGCAACCCGCCGCGCTGCTCCGCCCTGGGGCCCCCACCCCCCAATCAGGAGGCCCACTGCCAGAGTGGGTAAAAGTGGCAGCCCACCGCGCTGCTCTGCCATGGGGGCCTCCATCCAACTCAGCGGGCCAACCGCCAGAGTGGGTGAAAGTGGCAGCCCACCACGCTGCTCAGCCCTGGGGGCCCCACAATCACTCAGTCAGCCCACCACCAGAGTGGGTGAAAGTGGCAGCCCGCAGCGCAGCTCTGCCCTGGGGCACCCCCCCCCACTCAGGTGGCCGACCGCCAGAGTGGGTGAAACGGGTAGCCCGTCGCGCAGCTCAGACCTAGGGGCACCTCCCACCCCCACTTAGGCGGCCAACCAACAGATAGGGTGTAAGTGGCAGCCTGCAGCACTGCTCAGCCCTGGGGACCGCCCCCACCCCCGCTCAGGTGGCCGACCTCCAGAGTGGGTGAAAGTGGCAGCCCGATGCGCTGCTCAGCCCTGGGGACCGCCCCAACCCCCACTCAGGTGGGCGACCGCCAGAGTGGGTGAAAGTCGCAGCCCGCAGCTCTGCTCAGCCCTGCGGGCCCCACAACCACTCAGCCAGCCCATCACCAGAGTGGGTAAAAGTGGCAGCCCGCCACGATGCTCAGCCCTGTGGGCCCCTCCACCCCCACTGACGCGGCCGACTGCCAGAGTGGGTAAAAGTGGCAACCCGCCGCGCTGCTCAGCCCTGGGGCCCCCACCCCCCAATCAGGAGGCCCACCGCCAGAGTGGGTAAAAGTGGCAGCCCACCGCGCTGCTCTGCCATGGGGGCCCCCACCCAACTCATTGGGCCAACAGCCAGAGTGGGTAAAAGTGGCAGCCCTCCGCGCTGTTCAGCCCTGGGTGGCCCCCCCACCACCACTCAGGCGGCCGACCCACACAGTGGGTGAAAGTGGCAGCCCGCCGCGGTGCTCAGCCCTGGGGGCCAACCCCCCATTCAGCCGGCCGATCACCAGAGTGTGTGAAAGTGGCAGCCCGCTGCGCACCTCAGCCCTGGGCCGCCCCCCCGTCATGTGGCCCACCGCCAGTGTGGGTGAAAGTGGCAGCCCGCCACGCAGGTCAGCCCTGGGGGCGCCCCCCACCCCCACTCAGGTGGCCGACCACCAGAGAGGGTGAATGTGGAAGCCCGCCGCGCTGCTCAGCCCTGCGTGCCCCACCGCCACTCAGCCGGCCCACCGCCAGAGTGGGTAAAAGTGGCAGCCCGCCGCGGTGCACAGCCCTGGGGTCCAACCCCCCCACTCAGCCAGCCGACCGCCAGAGTGGGTGAAAGTGGCAGCCCGCTGCGCTGCTCAGCCCTGGGGGCCCCACAACCACTCAGCCAGCCCAACACCAGAGTGGGTGAAAGTGGCAGCCCGCCGCGCAGCTCTGCCCTGGGGCAACCCCCCAACTCAGGTGGCCAACCGCCAGAGTGGGTGAAAGGGGTAGCCCGTCGCGCAGCTCAGACCTAGGGGCAACTCCCACCCCCACTTAGGCGGCCAACCGACAGAGAGGGTGTAAGTGGCAGCCTGCAGCGCTGCTCAGCCCTGGCGCCCCCCCACCCCCACTCAGGCGGCTGACCACCAGAGTGGGTGAAAGCGGCAGCCCGCCTCGCTGCTCAGCCCTGGGGGACCCCCACCCCTATTCAGGCGGCCGACCACCACAGTGGGTGAAAGAGGCAGCCCACCGCGCAGCTCATCCCTGGGGGCGCCCCGACCCCCACTCAGGCGGCCGACCGCCAGAGTGGGTGAAAGTGGCAGCCCGCCGCGCTGCTCAGCCCTGCGTGCCCCACAACCACTCAGCCAGCCCATCACCAGAGTGGGTAAAAGTGGCATCCCACCGCGCTGCTCAGCCCTGGTGCCCCCACCCCCAATCAGGAGGCCCACCGCCAGAGTGGGTGAAAGTGGCAGCCGACTGCGCAGCTCAGCCCTGGGGGCCCCACAACCACTCAGCCAGCCCACCGCCAGAGTGGGTAAAACTGGCAGCCCTCCGCGGTGCTCAGCCCTGGGGTCCAACCCCCCACTCTGCTGGACGACCGCCAGAGTGGGTTAAAGTGGCAGCCCGCCGAGCTGCTCAGCCCTGGGGGCCCACAACCCCCACTCAGGTGGACGACCGCCAGAGTGGGTAAAAGTCTCAGCCTGCCGCGCTGCTCAGCCCTGTGGCCCCCCCACCCCCCAGTCAGGCGGCCGACCGCCAGAGTGGGTTAAAGTGGCAGCCCGTCGAGCTGCTCAGCCCTGGGGGGCCAACACCCTACTCAGCCGGGCGACCACCAGAGTGGGTGAAAGTGGCAGCCCGCCTGGCTGCTCAGCCCTGGGCCCCTGCTCAGGCGGCCCACCGCCAGAGTGGGTAACAGTGGCAGCCTGCCGTGGTGCTCAGCCCTGGGGGGCCAACCCTCTACTCAGCCGGCCGATGGCCAGAGTAGGTAAAAGTGGCAGCTTGCCGCGCTGATCAGCCCTGGGCCCCCCACCCCACTCAGGCGGCCGACCGCCAGAGTGGGTAACAGTGGCAGCCCGCCCCGCTGCTGAGCCCTGGGGGCCCCCCCCACCCCCAATCAGGCGGCCGACCGCCAGAGTGGGTGAAAGTGGCAGCCCGCCGCGCTGCTCAGCCCTGGGGGCCCCCACTCAGGCTGCAGACTGTGTAAATGGCAGCCCCTGTGGCTGGGAAGTGCTTTGCATCTACAGAAGCCTCTGGAACTCGGGCTATGTTCTATACATTATACAGAATCCAGCACAAAATGTTCATCCAAGAACCCATGCAAAAGAAGCCCATCCTATTCCGCTGTCTCCCTTCTAGAGGGAACCACTATTCCGATTCCCCTGGGGGTTTTTTTTTTTTTTTTGATTCCTCTTTGTTGTTAAAATCCCACAGGTAGATTTTCTTAACACTGTATTTTTAATATTATTTTAGAACATTATCAAAAGTAGAAAACTGTACATTTTCTGTTTTGATTTGTGTTTTCAATGAATATTATGTTTCTAGATTTAACAGCTTTGTTGAGGTATAACTGATATAGAAAGAACAGCACATATTTAATGTGTACAATTTGTTTAATTTAGATGTATGAGAATAGCGCAGTCAATGTAATAGCCATATCCAACAACTTCCAGAGCTTCCCTCTGGCCCTTTGTGGGCTTTTTGTTTTGTTTTGTGTGTGACATTTATTTTCTTGGTGGTAAGAACACTTACCATGAGATCTACCCTCTTAACAAATGTTGCAGTGTTCTGTGCTGCCATACCATATTGTTAACTATAGACCCTGTGTTGGGCATATCTCTAGAATCCATTCATCTAGTACAACTGAAACTTTGTATTCACTGAATAGTAACTCCCCGTTTCCCCCCAAAACCTCTGGCAACCTCTATTGTATTTTCTATTTCTATGAGTTTAAGTATTTTAGACATTTCACTTAAGTAGATTCATGTAATATCTGTCCTTCTCTGACTGGCTCCAGGGTCATCCATATTGTCACAAATTTCAAGATTTTATTTTTTCAAGACTGAATAATATGCTGTTGTACGTATACACCACATTTTCTTTATCTCTTCATAGGATGATGAGTTATTTTTATATCTTGGCTATTGTGTATAGTGCTGCAATGAACACGAGAATGCAGATATCTCTTCGAGATACTAGTTTCATTTCCCTGGTACATATACCAGAGATGAGATTTATAGATCATACGGTATTCTATTTTGAATCTTCTGGGTAATCTCGGTGCTGCTTTCCATAGCAGTTGCACCATGTTACATTCATACCAACAGTATATGGGGATTATAATTTCTCCACAACCTTGCCAACCCATTATCCTTTGTTTTTTTTTATAAAAAACATTCTAACAGGTGTGAGGTGAGATCTCATTTTAGTCCTGATTTGCCCTTTCCTGGTAATGAGTCATATTAAACATCTTTTCATATACTTGTTCATTTGTCTTCTTTGCAGAAGTATCTATTCAAGTTTTTTGCCTATTTCTTAATTGAACATTTTTTGTTTTTGCTATTGAGTTGTAGGATTTCCTTGTATATTTTGGAAAATACATGATTTGCAAATTTTTTTTTCTGTTTTGTAGGTTGCTCTTTCATTCTGTTGATTGTTTCCTTTGCTCTGAAGAAGCTTTTCAGTTTGATATGGTCCCATTTGTCTATTTTTGCTTTTGTTTTCTGGGCTTTTTGTGTTATATCCAAATAATCTTTGCCAAGACTTATGTCAAGAAGATTTACCCTGCTTCTCCTAGTTGAACAGTTTCATAGTTTATGTTTGAAGCTTTAATTCATGTTGAGTTGATGTTTGTGTATGATGTACAGTAGGGAAGGCCTAGCCAGCACAATTAGGCAAGAAAAAGAAATAAAGAGAATCCAAATTGGAAAGGAAGAAGTAAAATTATTTGTTTGAAGATGACGTGATCTTATATGTAGAAAGCCCTGAGGACTATACAAAATTAATACAAAAACATTATTAGAATAAGTGCGCCCAGTAAAGTTGCAGGGCACAAAATCAACATACGAACGCCGGTTGCTTTTATATACACGAACAATGAGCCATCTGAAAAAGATGCTTTTAAAAATCCAATTTACAATAGCATCAAAAATAATAAAATACTGAGGAATAAATTTAACCAAGGGGGTGAAAAATATGTACACTGAAAATGATAAGTTAATGATGAAAGAAATTTAAGAAGCCACAAATACATGGAAAGGTATCTCATGTTAATGAATTCAAACACTTAATATTGTCAAAATGTCTATAGTAGCCGAAGCAATCTACGCATTCAGTGCTATCACCATCAAAATCCCAGTGGCATTCTTTACAGAAATAGAAAAGGCAATTCTAAAATCTTGGCAGACCTACAAAAGACCCAGAACAGTCAAAGCAATCTTGAGAAAAAAGAACAAAGCTGGAGGCATCACAATTCCTGATTTGAAAATCTATTGCAAAACTAAGTAAGTAAAACCATACGGTACTTGCATAAAGACAGACGTTACAGACTGATGAACAGAATAGAGAGCCTAGTAATAAACCCATGGATATGAGGTTAGCTAATCTTTGACAAGGGTGCCAAGAACACACAATGGGGCAAAGACAGTCTCTTCAATAAATGAAGTTGGGAAAACTGGATAGCCACATGTAAAAATTTTGTTTCTAGAGTTGTTCAGTATTATATATATATAGGCATAAACCAAGATTTTCATATCCATTCTTTTTTTTAATAGAAATCAGTGGTGTTGTCTCTATTCCTCACAATGGTGTCATGAGTATTCTTATAAAAGTCTCTTGGTACCTATGTACAAAAGATCTCTTAAGTAATTCCATAACACAGAATTATTGTGTTGAAGAATATGCAAATGTTTAGCTGTAAAAAATAGTGCCAGACTATTTTCTTGAAGTTAAATTCCGCCTCCCCAGCAGTGGGTAAGAATGATCTTTTAGGCTTATCTTTGATAAAACGTTATTTTCAAGATTTTAAAATATTTTCTATGCATTTCCTATCAGACTGATTTGTTTTTATTAGTTTACAGAAGTTACTTATAATTTATGGATGATAATTCTTTATTTGCCTCTGTTATTTACTTTTCAATTGCTTTGTAAACATATAGATTCTTGAAACATTTGAGAAATTTTTTGCTAGCTACGTATGACCAACTTTGCTTAAAATTTTCCATTTTTTGGGATTAATACTCCTTGTACTGTATTTGTTTCATTCAGTATTTTATGCATGTCTAAAATATTCAAGCTTGTTCCATTTGTTGTTCAAATGATCTCTATTTATATGTAAAGTATTTATTCAGGCTTGACTGACCTATCAATAAACTGTGGTGGTATTTGCAATCTGTGGTGTGTAAATGTCAACCACTCTCTTGTTTTTTCAACTCTGTAGTTACTTCACATGTTAGGTACATAGTAATTTATAATCAATTATATTCATGATGTATTGTATCATTTAATGATAGTTTTATTTTTTCTTAGAATTTATTTTGTGGGATGCTGATATAACCACCCATATCAGAATGTTTGTGTTGTGCCATCAAAATGTTTTGTCCTGGGGCACAGTGGTTAAGTTCCCACATTCCACTTCAGCAGCCCGGGGTTCCTTGGTTTGAATCCTGGGTGTGGACCTATATACTGCTTGTCGAGCCATGCTGTTGCAGGCATCCCACGTGAAGTAGAGGAAGATGGGCACGGATGTTAGTTCAGGGCCAGTCCTCCTCTGTGAAAAGAGACGGATTTGTGGCAGGTGTTAGCGCAGGGCTAATCTTCTTCAAAATTAAAATTAAAAAATAAATAAATAAATAAAGTTTTGTTCTATGGGCTAGAAGACACACCTTACACACACCCGTGCCACTGACTCCAGGCCCAGCCTTTAACCACAGTGCAGATATTTGTACCTGCTCCCAGGAGAGCTCAGTCCTCACTGAGTACTTAGTGTGGATCACCACTAATGTTTGTTTTACAAATTTACATTAATTTTTGGCCACCTGTAATTGCTCCAAATTTCTTTTAGCCCAGCCACACAAGAAAAATGACTCTTTAGGCTGCACTTAATGTTTTTGCTGCGGGAACAACACCCTTCTCCACGCAGACCTCCAGACCTTTACTTGGCTGCTCAGTGCTGCTGTCTTTGCTCCTTTTTATGTATACTATGGCTCACTCTCTACACCTCTAGAGTCTTTTCACTTAGGTTGAAGTTTGAAAATTCAGTGTCTTAGTTTTGCTAAAACAGATCTGTGTTTATGTTTCCCACTCTCATTGCTCTGGCATGATTTTCAAGAAGAGAGTGATAATGCCGCCTTTTTTGTTGTTGTTGAGGAAGATTCATTCTGACCTAACATCTGTGCCAATCTTCCTCTGTTTTGAACGTGGGTCGCCGCCACGGCATGACTGCTGATGAGTGGTGTGTGTCCATGCGCAGGAATCGAACCTGGGAACCTGGGCAGCCAAATCAGAGCACTCTGAACTTTACCACTACCTCATGGGGGAGTCCCCCAACTTTATGTTGTAGTAGTAAAAGTCAAAACCCTGGCTATTTCCTGTTCCTTTCAACAATTGTGCCAATTCCCAAGAACTGAGCAAGTGCTTAAAAAAATGACAAAACTATGGGGGGTAAAACCTATTGGGAATTATATATACCTTGCCATTCCCCCAAAACAATGGCTGGCATCTCTACAATGTAGTCCGGAATTCACAAATTAATTTAAGACAATGCATAAAATCCAACTATAAAAGATACTATCTTAATAGATAATTTGATTGAAAGGATATTAGGGTTAAATACGAAAGCTCTGGAGGGCTGAGATTTATTGAGGAAACTTTAAAAAAATCCTATGATTTTAATGTTCAGTAAGTTTGATCCATTTTAACAATATTTTCCTTCTGTAGAAAGAATCCCAGATCTACATTGACCCTCAAAAACTGTTCGATGTCTAATTTTAGCCATGTATTATGTGTAGGGGAAGAATAAAAATTATTGTGAGCACTCTGAGGTGAAAATGTTTTTCTGAACATTCAACTCATGAGAAGAAATCACAGAAAAAGAAGAAATGTAATGATATACATATTTCAATTTATAATATAAAATGTGATGCATGTTATATTTTATGAACATGATGTGCTTCTCTATTAGATTTTCAGTTTTTAACCATTATGTGATTATATCTTTTTGCCCTCATTTCCAATCATCCTGCAATTCATCCTGTGTAATAATATATACGGCATCATCTTAAAATAAAGGATCCACATTCATGGCTAATCTGGATATATTTACAATACACTGCTATGGTGTAATATGAAAATGGAGCATTGTATATTTTCTCATGGGGATTTACCAAAGCCATATTTTGTCAGAAAGACTTTTTTTTTTTTAAAGATTTTATTTTTTCCTTTTTCTCCCCAAAGCCCCCCCAGTACATAGTTGTATATTCTTCGTTGTGGGTCCTTCTAGTTGTGGCATGTGGGACGCTGCCTCAGCGTGGTTTGATGAGCAGTGTCATGTCTGCGCCCGGGATTCAAACCAACGAAACACTGGGCCGCCTGCAGCAGAACGCACGAACTTAACCACTCGGCCACGGGGCCAGCCCCCAGAAATACGTTTTTTAAAACTTTAATTATATTGAACATTTTGGAAGAAAGTATAGTAGAATTTATTTCTATGTTATGTTCTAAAATCCTCCTCTGAAGCAAAAATAATATATTCAAAATGAAGGAACTCATGAGTATTACTGTATGATTTTAAAAAGTAACACATGGATACATGCATAATGTATGCATTTATGCAAAATTTTCTATATCAAGTAATTGAATATGATTATGTTAAATAAATATATTATTCAACATTCTCCATACATATTGCTAAGCTTAAGAAAACCTCAAAAAGTATAAATATGTGTTCATATTATACATAGTATTTATTTCATGTATTGACAAATAAATATGTGAAACATTTATATAAATGTGTCAAATAGTATTTTCTACATGGATTTATATTAAGTAAAAAATAGTTCCCCATAGTTTTTACTTCTGAATATGATCACGTATAAAGTCTTCGCTAAAATTTCACAAGCAGTGCTTTGTAATATTCATGCCAAGTTGTATCTTTCTTACTCCTCTGCTGTTACTAGTTCTTGAGCGGTACAAAACAATATGCACCAAGAGTGTAAAAATGTGAGTGTTGCCAGTAATCCTTCCAGTAGGCAGTTTATAGGAGACAGAAAATAAAAGCATTCATCAGCTGTATTGTTTTGGCAATGTTCCCACATTGTTAGTGGCATACAATATTTGTTCGTATGAATCGCGGCGAATTCCACTCCCTGGATGTTTGCAATTGCACTTTTCGTGTGAGTTACTGAGCTGTTAGAGTTTGCACAGAATTAAATGTCAAACGAAATCAGCCCAAGTGTTTTATAGCATGAAATAAACCTAAGCAGGGCTCAGGGAATTCTTGATATAGTAATCCAGTTTCAATGAGTGAATCCAGGGTAAAATTTAAATGCACACTTCTATTCTATAAGAAAACACTGGGCTTAATAACATCAGATTAAAGAATATTTCCTTGTTATTATTTATTGAGTACTCCTTGGATCTCAAAGTAGATATGTGTCTACTTGACTTACTAAAATAATGTGTTATTTTTAAATATTCTTCATATATTTGCAATAAATCAAATTTAATTATGTAATTCAAATTAATTTTGTTTTCATATTTTAAGCATTTCATGCTTCTGAATCAATTTTTGTTATTTTATTTATCATTTAACTCAAAACTAGAAAGTATTTCATAGGTGGAATATATGTAAAATTTTTATTAAAATATTAAAATAAAATATTCCCCAGTCCATGTATAATTATTTAAATTTAATGAATTTATTTACATGCCTTTACTTTGGAAAAAGATGAGGCTTGTTCAATGAAGCGTTTATGATATTAATTTTTTTATTCAACTACCTCAGTTTGAAGATTGTTCCATAGACAGACTGAGAGATACATACTGTTGGAAACAACTAATACAAGATAATATATTTTTGACATACTTGGAGGAAAGCAATCATGTAAAAAATTGTATTGCTTATCTATCACTGTTTAACAAATTTTCCCCAAATTTAACGGGTTAGGACAACATACATTTATTTTATTCTGTTTCTATGACTTGGAAATTTCAGGATGACTAAACTGATTTCTTCATCTCAAGGTCTCTCACAAGGCTTCAGTGTCTGCTGGGTTTCACCTGGGGACCATTCACTTCCAAGTTCACTCCTGTGGTTGTTGGAAGGACTCAGTTCTTCATGGGCTCTTGCACTGAGGAGCTGTGTTTATTATTTTTTTTAAGGATGCTTTTTTTGGTGAGGAAGACTGGCCCTGAGCTATCACCTATTGCCAATCATCCTCTTTTTTTTCTCTCCCCAAAGCCCCAGTACATAGTTGTACATCACAGCTGTAAGTTCTTCCAGTTCTTCGATGTGGGATGTCACCATAGCATGGCTTGATGAGCAGTGAGTAGGTCCAGGCCCAGGATCCCAACCAGCGGAACCCTGGGCCTCTGAAGTGGAGCAGCACCATAGCCGCTCAGCCGGCTGGAGGAGCTCTGGAACAGAGACTCTCAGTTCCTCACAGCTGTTGGCCTGAAGCTGCCTTCATTTACTTGCCACCTGTGCCTCTCCATGGGGCAGCTCACCACATGGCTGCTGGCTTCATCAGAATGAACAAGTAGGAACCAGAAATGGCATCATCAAGATGGAAATCACAATCTTTTGTAATCCAGCCTTATCCCGTTACTTTTTGTCTTATTCTTCTTGTTAGAAGTAAATCATTAGACTGAGCCAACACACAAAAGGAGGGGATCACACGAGAGCATAAGATTTTAAAATTCATATAAAATAGATTATGGAACAATGCACTTTAACTTTTGTCTTCTATAATTAAAAAACATATGCCCAAATAAATGTGACATAAGCAGAACCAGTAGCAATACTGGAAATGTTACATAAATTTTCAAATCTAGGTTAAAATAAACAGGGAAAACACGATTCTCATAGTGAAATTAAGTATGTCAAGGAAACAGAGTGGTAGCATTGAAACAAATAAAAACTATTTCGGCACATAAACCATACCAAAGAGAAGTAATAATAATTTAAATAATCTAACCTTGCTTTTAGAAATAAAAAGGCATTCAGATTGAGTTAGGTCACAAAATAAATTTATACAGAATTTTTCAAAATAGCACAGAAAATTTAAAGGAAAATTAATTTATAAAGCTACTATAGGGAATGCAAAAGAGAAGATAGGTATCAAAACACAACCATCCTAATAAACCATTAGTTTATGTGACTAAATGAAGGGCACTTTTTATAAATATCTTTTAATTGACATTGAAGCTATTGTTAACTTAAGGGATCAAATATATAGCACATGAAAGAATTGCCTTGTTAAATAAAAAGACGTAAGCTGGCCCCTGTAATTTATCACTTACACACTAGGTGTCTGTAGGAAACGTTTACTGTTATATCTAAATTGGATGTATTATAATTAATTAATAAGATAACATATTTAAGTGCTTAACAGAGCGCCTGATACAAAATTACAACTCATTAATTGAGAATTGTAATAAAATTAAGCAATTCTATTACACAAAACAATAAGTGGTATATAAAAGATAAATGCTTAGAAATAATAGAAGAAATTAAAAGATACATTTATTGGGAAACTTTTAACAGTTTAAAAAAGGACAATAAGAAATGATTCCGAAAACATAAGGGCTACTTGATAGATAACATTATTTCACGAATGTGACCAAATTAGATTATATAGTTGGACATGAGGAATACAATAGCAATCTTCCTGTAGTGAACACACTCTACCTTGACTACCCATGACCCTCACTTCCGGGTATTCACCATCTGAATAATCCCCTCCCCTTGAGAGTGGACAGGATCTGTGACTTTCTTCTGGTCAACAGAATATGGGAAAGATGACATTGCTTTGAAGATGTAATTAAGATCCCAAATGAATTGATTTTATGTTAATCAAAATATCCTAGTTGAGTCTGACTTAATCGAAAAATGTTAGAGGAGGAACTGGACCCTCTGAGAAGAGAGTCTCCTTTGTTGGCTCTAAAGAATTCCACCACCATGTTCTGAGAGGGCCTGCAGAAAGGGCCATGAGATGTGGAACTGCTGGTGGCCTCTAGGAGCTGACAGCAGTGGCCACTGAAAGCTAGCAAAAAACAGACCCCTCAGTTCCATGGTGGCAAGGAGATCAATTCCACCGACAGCTTGAGGGAGCTTGGAAGCAGATTTTTTTTCCCTTTCAAGCCTCTGATGATACCACAGCTCAACCTGTACCTGATTCCAGCCTTTTAAGACTCTGACTGAGGACTCCAGACTCCTGATCCCCAGAAATTTTGAGCTAATAAATGTGAGATAATAAATGTTTGCTGTTTTTCGCTGTTAAAATTGTAATAACTTGTTAGATAATACACTTTTAAAAATTAGGCAAATGAGCAACTGAATTCTCTATGACATATTAAACCTAGGAGAAATTTTTTTAAAAGATAAAAGTTTTAAATATAGGAAGCAAAACAGAAATTTTCTTAAAAATTTCTAAGATCATCCCATTAAGAATCAAAAGCAAACCCAATTTACTTCATTTAAAGGAAAGATAAAATTTCAAATATGTTAAGAACTTTTTCTGGGGGCAGCCTTGAGGGCCTAATGGATAAAGGTTGGCGCTCTCAGCACTTTGGCCACCCGGGTTCATCTCTGGGCCGTGGAGCCACACCACCCGTCTGTCAGTTGTCATGCTGTGGTGGCAGCACACATTGAAGAAATAGAAGAACTTACAACGAGGATGTACACCATGAACTGGGAGACTTTGGGGAGGGAAAACAATGAGGAAGATTGATTGTCCCTGCAAAAAATAAGAACTTTTTCTGTTTGATTTTCTCCCTTAGACCCAAATGCTAGCATAGTGCCTACCATGTACTAGAATCGTACTTCTCTATTACCTTTCAACAGTGTCGGTCAGATCATGAGACTTCACCAGATCAATGAAAAGAGAGCATAAGCGATATTTCTCTCTCAGAAGTTTTGAGAGCCAGCATATGTCTCACCAAATTCCCTTTTCCTTCTTTGGAGAATACGGGTGCATGTGTCAAAGTGGAAACTCTGCTGCTACCTAGTTATCTAAGATGAGCAGAGCCTGCATGACAGGAAGTATGACTAAGAATACAATATTGGCTATATGATGTCATGAAGGTTTAGGTTTATTTGTTACTGCAGCAGACTGATTTGTAAAAATGATGCTTGAAGTAGGTGCTACTGTGACAAAAGCAAAACACAGAAACACGGCAATGGTTAAAGAGTCCGTTGATTTAAAGGGTTAGATGAAATTAATACTGAAGTCTAGAAGGAGAATGACAAATATTATACAGTGACAGAACAGTCGGTACAACTGTCCTTGTGATCAGGTGGAATGTGCTAATGTTCTACTGAACTTTTATTTATAGAAGATGTTAGAAAACATAATCTCAGTATGGATATATGAGTGACCAATGGTTTCAACAGAGTAAGTACTATTTTAAAAAAAGCGATGCCACCAAGATAAAATATATAGCAAATTTGAAGAAGAACGGAAAAAGAACAGAGAGAGGCTAGGAATGCAGAGACTTGCAGGACTGGAAAACACAAATTGTTCTCAACTCTCGAAGATGCAAAAACAAACTAAGGAGACCTACAGAGGCCAATGAAAATTTAGAATTGTGTGAATGATCAAATCAAAGAATTCCTTACTAAATTGTATGAACGAATTAAAGTGGTAACATTAAATCCCATCAATTAGACAAAAATAGCTCATGGAAAAGAGGCCAAAGGTACAACTCTCCTACCAAAGCCTAATAAACTCACATTAACCACATGAGATAAAGAGGGAGAAAGAGAGGGGGCAGGGTCTGGGGTCAGAAAGCAAAATAATAATAATTAATAGTAATAAAGCAGATACGACACATTATGCAGGAAATAAACTGTGTATTATGGTCTTATACTCACAGCTATGTAGCACATGGAGTTCACCGAATTCAAACAGAGAAGAAGCTAATTGAATTAAGGTTGTTTGTACTGTCATAAGCATCACCGCCCTGGACTAAATGACAATAAAAGACTCTAGTGCCTGCACACATCAACATGCACAAAGCGGGCTGAGAAAGCTGCTCAGCCCCTGGGTGTAGTTCTGGATACCAAATTCCAGAGTGGGCAGGGATCAGACTGTAAAGGAAGGGTCACACAGAAGGTGAGGCCACTGGTGATGGAGAAAAATACACAAAGTTGCCTGAAAAGAGCTGTGTCATCCCCTGGTTAGGAGGCCTACTAACAAAAGCCAAATGGGATTTGAGCATCATTCCAAAGTTCTACCAGAATAACTAGTTACAACGCAAAACAAAGACAAAACTGTAATTACAGATCATATATATTTTGATCTTTGCCTATCTGAAAAGATCTCTTCTACACTCTGCCCCATTTGCTCCAATGTGGAATCTAAATGTCACAATACTTTTCCATTAAAGACCTTGTGATTTTTTCCCCATGGTCTTCTAGAGCTCAATGTTCTGGAGGAGCTTTCTAACACTTACCTGATTCTCTTTCCTCTGTAACCATCTCCCTGAATTAGGTAACTCACAGGCTTCCTCTTTATCCTTAGAATATGTGACTTTCACTGAGTAATATTTTGTTTTGTTTTCTTTTCAATACTGTCCATTATTCAGTGGCCTTTTTGGTATTAACGATTAACCATTTCTTTATTTCAGTTTTCACCATTAGTTTGATTTTTTTTATACCTCCCTATCCACCCAATTTTGTGCTCCTGGAAGTATTATTCTACGGATTTGGATGTTCTAGATCCCGTGTGTCATGTCTTAGCACTCAGTATTTTAATCTCTTCTTTGCTTGATTGTTCTGCATTCCAGTGGAATATCTAATATTTATCTTCCAAATCACAGTCAGTATTCCATATTATCCACTCAGTTTCTCTGTTGACTTTTTCCCCATTATTTTTACCACCATACCTTTTGTTTCCCAAAATGCTCTTTCTTGCCAAGCTTATTTATTGATTCCTTCCTGAAAAAAGTGCTTAAAGTTGTTTTTATTGCAAAGTCCTATCTGTTTTCTGCATTCGGCTTTTTTATCAGTAGCTGGTTGTCCTAATTAATCCACTCATTTTACATCTATTTTGAAAATTTTCTGTTTCTCCTCGTATGTCTGATTATTATTTTTTCAAATCTGTCATTTGTAGGAAAAGAATGTCTAGATTGACATAGAATGATGGATTGTTCACCATCCTTCATGAATCATCTCATTGCTCAGTATTCTGAGGAATACATTTTCTATTTCAGTTGGTCCCTGTGTACGCTGAAAAAAAATTGAGAAGAAATCTTATTTCTATCTCCCTAAATCCTTTCACAGGAAAATAGATAGAACATGCTTAATATAGGGCAATTAATAACTACTACTAAACCCATTAATTCCTGGTGACAAAGTGAGCAAATCTGTTGCAGTAAACATCTAGTGTGCTGATGTCACCCTCTTGTCCCTAAGGCAGGATCCTCTCATTTTCTTGGCATTTTTCTCTGGGACAATTGGAGCTATCAATTAGAAGGTTATCAGTTAGAAGGTTAATTCCACATCCTGGACCATACATTCTGACATTATTTTGTGTTTCTGTCAAATGTGTTTGCTCCAAGAGAACAAAAATGGCACACTAATTCTAAAGGATATCATCAAAATGAACAGAATGTTCAATAAGGCAATCCCACCCCTATTGGTCAGTGTCCCAGTACTTATCTTCCAAAGCAAGTGCTTTCTTCTCATATGACTGATCAACCTTAGCGTCTCTTCAGTTATGCAGGCCTAAATTATTATCAGGCTGCCTTCTATGACTTAGTGAAAAAGAAGTTAATAAATGTTACTGGGGTTATACGATGTGTAAAGCTTTTACATGTCCTTTTTAAAAGCTCATTAACTTTTCAAAAAGCTAAAATGAATAAATAGATGTTCTTCCTATTTCATCATCCACCCAAGCACAAATTTGTGACAAAGATCACTTCCACATCCATCCTGGTAATCCAATCCCACATTAATGAATTGTCAGGGGCTTTGTCTAGTGGAATTTTTATGTGTGTGTTGGTTGAGTGAGGTGTTTGACATGAGAGTTTGGGTCTGTTTAGAAGTCTTCCAATAGATGGTAAACTTCTTCAACCAGGAGATTGCCTATGAATTCCCTTAAATGGCATGATCCCTTTTAAGTTGCTTTTCACACCAAATGAAGCCTGAGTGCATAGCCTATGGTTAACTATTCAGCATATTGGTCCCTGGAGGAAACCTTAAAAGTCCTGTACTTCATCTCCTCATCTATTCCCCAGGCAGCGCAATCTTCCAAACTCTGAGGTGTTAGGGTTGTTTGAGTCCACTTAGAGTCGTATTTCTTGGGATTCAATTAGAAAGGAAATACCACATCATTCAGGATGTTTTCCAAATATGTTAAATCATTTTTGTCTTCCAAGTTTTATTAATGGCACCCAAATGCTTGCTGTGGTAAATCCCTTCTCCTCTTTGTCTCTGCCGCCAACATTGACAGATTTCAGTGCCATATCCCTCAGTTCATTTTTAATAGTCCCTGGCAACTCGGATTGTACAAGTCAACTTGTGTGGGAATGACTAGCTCAGAATCTGAATCCCTTCACTTTCTACCTTATTACCCAGCTTGCCTTGTTTCCAGTCCCTTCTGCTCTGAGCTTTGATTGTTTTCAGGGCTCAGTTTAGAAAATCTGCTCACTTATTCCTCCAGGTTTTCCCCTTTTGCCTGCTTTGAATCAAAGGCTATTCTGCACTGATCAGCTTTGCCCTCCATCTGTTCCCGTCTGCTTCATATCTCCCAGAAATTCCTCAAAATTCCGCTGTATTGAGACAACCTCTCTTATGTCCCAGGGATGCTAAAATTTTTTAAAAATTATTTCCAAGTACCTTTTTGAGAAGAGGAAGAAAACATACATGCTAAATAGTCTACTTTTAACAAAGATAATTGAATTTACCCATGAAGTCCCCTTGCCTGTCTGTATTTTCATTTATCTTCTGTTCTACTTTGTCTTCATGTTTGCTCCATAGTTTTTACATAAGACGGTGATGAGAAATCTCAAATACTCATGTTGGTAATTTTCCCTGATAAAAACATCTTCATGATTCCCAAATATTCAAAGGTATTCCATTGGAAAACATGAAAATTTTCAATTGACTTTGGTCCCTCTGTACTTTTAATTTGATTCTATCTAGAAATAAGATAACCTTTTCTTAATCAATATTCCTGTTTACAGATTATGCTTTATGAGGTAGATTTCCACTTGATTAAATTCTTATGCTAATCTGCTTCACGTTAATATAAGGAAGTAAATTTAGAAGCCAATAAAGTGTTTCTCATGATGACTACTTGTGTATATTTAGATTATCTGAAAGATTTCTAGGTTTTCTATCAAGTCATTTCAGAAGCCTATCTTTGTGTGTGTGTGTGTACATGTGTGTGTCTGCCTGTGCGCGTGAAAACAGCTGTTCTGCTAATCAGGGAAGCAAAGGCTGCAGAAGTGGATTCAGTGATGAGACATCCCTTTGCATCAGACCAAATCTAATCCAGAGTATAACTTATCTAAGCTATCAACTCTTCAAAAGACTGTGACTTCTGAGCACTCCCAGCTTTGTATGTGATTCCTGTAGACAATACAACTGATTATAAGTTAGAACTTACAACAAAGACTATGTCATCATATGCCTTCTTTTCACTGTTAACAGTGTCTTCATTAATTATTGGTTACATCTTTATCATTCTATTGCATCTGTCATTGCCGTCATTTTGATGCCCTAGAATAAACTTTAATTTTTGCATTTGATTTCATGGAGATGACAAACATCGATATATTGCCAAATTTCCTTTACATGACTTATGCACAATATTTCAAAATAGCTTTAGTACCTGCAGTGAAATTTACCAAAGTTATCTTTCTTCTCTTCTTTTTTTTTTTTTTAATCTTTTCATTGGGCTTCTTATCCCCTTATGTTGAAACATAAGAAGATAACTTGTCTGAAAGCATTGTTTCTTGTTTTTCTATTTACTTTAGTAGAAGATTATTCCACTATGAGTTCTGATATAATGTTACCACTGAATTCAAGTAGCACAATTTCTGTTAAGGTGACAGTATATTGTACTTCACTGTAAATGCTTAAAAAGATTTACATTTTCTAGGCCAAAACCAAATTTTGTTTTAATTTTAAAATAATTGTTAATTTGCAAAGTAGTCAATAATAAATATCATATTTTTCACCCAGATTTGACTTTCACTTGAAGTGTTCTTGGATTGTTATTTCAGGTTAGTAGATTTGGCTAAATTCCCTAAGGCTTTGTCAGCTGCAAGTGTTTTAATGAGTGTTAAGAGACAATTGTTGGAGGACAGATTGAAACATCATTCAATCAATCAAGAACATTATTCAATATGTATTTATTTTACTAAGTTATTACTTAACTTTCAAGAAATTATTATATCTTCTCACATAGTGGTTTTAACATGTAATAGACGAGTTACTTGGAATTGAAAAGTACGATATATTGATGATTTACTTTTGGCCAAACCCAAGCCATGTTACAAGTGAGAAACTTCCCTCTTAAACAGAAAATTCCTTTTCTGTACCACTCAAATATGTTATTTGAAATGTTCTATTTAGCTATCTACTCATCAGTGGCTAAGAGCAAGAACTGTGTTTTCAGAATATGGGTCCTGTCAATTCATTTTGTAATCTGTGAACTTGGGGAAATTACTTAAACCTTCTTCTTATCAGCAGCATAAGACAAGAATCATAAATTTACCTTTTTAAATGGATGGGGTAAATAGACAATTTAGGTACAACTCTTAGAGTGGTACCAGGCATAATCATATGTGCTGAATAAGTGTTACCTTCTATTGTTCTATCTGCCTATATAACTATCCTTCTGGGTTCTTGTCTAGCTGCATTGATTTTGTAAAATCTTTTATAAGTTATGCTGTGATATCAAACACGTTAGTTGCTTAAAATACGTAATGTCCACTCATTTCTCATTTACATAATGTCCACTGTGGTTAGGGCAACCCGCTATAGATGCTATCCCCTATGTGGGCTTATTATTTTAGGTTGCTTTGATCTGGGGCACCACTGTATGAATCCATGTAATGAACTCATAAGATCACAGTGGCATGGCAAGATATCTTAACTGCTTTCATCTAGAAATGGCATTCATACTTCAGATCACAGTTCATTAGTCAATGAAGTCATCTGGCTATGTCACATGTCAAGGTGACTAGAAGCTTCAGTCCTCTGACGTGCCCAGGTGGGAAAGAGAATTAGAAATATTGAAGAGCAGTAACAATATGGACCACTTTATCTACTGATTCTTTACCTTTCTACGTAGAAATTAGAAGTGCCATACATACTGAATCTTCCTCACTCAATTTGAGAGGAAGAAACTAAAATGTGGAAGGGAAAATTATTTATTTAGAGTAACGTGATATGCAAGTGACAGTACTAAGACTCATAAAAGGGATCTCCTTATCTTTAGTTGTCCATATTCTTTCCACTACAAAAAACACACAATAATTTCAATTGAATCCAGTGGGTAATAAATAACTATTTGGAGTCCGCAGAAATAGTAGAGCTTTAAAATGATCAAAACTACACAAAAGTTTTGGCAATAAGTATGGAGAAGAAAAGATGGCCACAAAGAAAACTACAAATCTTATCTGAAATATCTAAGTAAGGAAAGCGTAGTAGCCAGTGTGAAAAATAGAATTCTCCAATGAGGTCTGATTCAGTCCAGGGCGTCTCTTCCCTGGGTGCTCGGTCTTGGCTGTAGGTGTAGTGATTGCTTCTTATACCTGCTCTTTCTGTAACTTTACAGTTCTCTTTACATCTTACCAGCCAATTCCCTACCACTTTAATCTGTTCTTGTGGAGAATCATTGTTTGTATTAAACTTTCCCTTCTCAAATTTTGTGTGACTCTCTGTCATGATTAGACTCTGACTAACACACAGCACAACCTAAATCAAATATATAGCTCTGCTTAGGCCAAAGGCTTTCAAATTTCTGAAGATACTTACTCTCCTGTTTAATAGGTACATGAATAATAAACCCTCATATAAGAATTAAAGATAATATTATATACTTTAAAGCTTAATGTAAGTGCTTAATAAATGTTTCTTGAAGTTGAATCGGGAATTAAACCTGAATCTGAATGAGGTAATATGTATCTAGAAGGGTACTGAACCCAGATTATCAGAAGCTAAGGAAACCAGATTCAAGAGATTTCTTAACTAAAGAATAGGAATGTTTGAGATATAGAATTGTCAGCTAGATTAAATAATTTTACATTTTTACTTGGTTGTATTATAGTTGAGAACAGCAAACAATGGAATTCAGAAAGATCCAATAACAAAAGAGACTCTGAAGATGCCAGAAGAGTGTAAGTGTGAGAAGGAATGTTCTCTGGGTAATATCTATGATTATAAAGGTCACATTAATTAATGTGACATATTTTATGCAAATACAATTTAAATAAATGGAAAATTGTGATAAGAAAGATATTAACATAAATACTAAGCTATATATCAACATTGTGCCCTTTCAAAGCAAAATTCAGTTTATGATTCTGGGAAAATTAGAGGCATAATATATTAACAATTTGCTATTAATTGCCTAATGGAATTCCAAGAAATAGTAATGAAAGCTAATATTGTTATATATTCAAATTTTATCATAATTTTTGTAGTATTAATATTTAAAGAATAATAACTTTAATTGAATATTTGCTACACTAAGATAGGAAGGAGATTGTTAGCCATTCTCATAAATTTTCGTGTTAGCATTTTGTGAGTACTCATGTACTTCTTATAGACTGGATTTGGTTATGAATATATGTGTGAAAATCAGTGTTTGAAAACATCACTATAGCTTTTTGCTCTAAATTTGCACAGTAGCTTAGAGAGGAATAAGTGCATGAGATATCTGCAATTTTAGACCTTCTGCACTTCAAATTATTGCACAGCAAAAACTCCTATAGGAGCTGGGGAAACATAATTATTTCACAGTTGATGTAACTTAAAAACAGTTGAAGAAATTCAGCTCCCATTTCTCAGCAAACTGAAAAATGAACCTTTTTGTGGCACCAATTCTAAAATTCATGTCTCCAGAACGGTATGTTTTACGTCATTGTTAAGAACTAACCTGAGTTACGTCTCTGGGAATTTATTAAGAAATAAAGCAAAAGGGTAAACAATGACAATTAATAACCAATACTACCTCTGAAAGTTGCATTAAAAACAGGATATTTTTATGATAATCAATAAATTATTTTTCTGCTTATTTTTTATGGTAAAGTTATTTTGCTTATATTTTACACTAGAGATAGTAATAACTTGCTCCTCACTTACAGTTCCTTCTTAGCAAAAACATTGCCTTCCTGAAGTACTCCATCACACTATCGCCTTCTCCACTGTAGAGTGCTAACTCGGCCACTCTGAACTAATTAGATTTCACTTCCCAAATGTGAATTTTGTCTGCAAAGATCCAAGCTCAAAAGTTGATGCACACTCACAGCCTAACATCCTATATTGGGCTGTCATAACAGGTATTTCCACATAGGGGAAGATGCCTGGAATTCAGTTGTTTGGGGTGGTAAGTAGAACAGTGTGTAGGAAGACCCAGAGGAGAGAAATGGAGGAAACATCAGCTGCACTCATCTAGCGGTAAAGTTTTCTGCAGACACATTTTTGGAATAGCACTTATACTTTCCTTCTTGAGGCATTATTTCTTAATGAGTTTTAGTTCTTCGGAACCAAATAATCACAAAATAATCTGAATATAAGACGTGTTTTAAAAATGCTTTAGGGACCTCAGCAATTTGATATTCTTTCTTAAAGAAATCTATTGGGAAAAATAGAAAGAGTTTAATACATATACGATTTGCATATTTGTAACATATGCATTCTAACAATGAATGCTACAGGGTTGAATACCCTTCATTTTCATTCACATCTGTGATGCATTTTCACATTTGCCCTCCCCTACAGATTTCTCTTAACACATAGACTAGGACAGGAAATAAGAACAAATCCTTACGTAGAAATGTTTTATGTAAATTGAAGACCCCAAAAGACAAAGAAAAATATCCTAAAACACCTTAATGCTTTCTTAAGCCTTTCTTCATAAGCTGATCTAATCATAATTTTCCCTGTCACAGTTCATGGTAACACCTAACACCACCCTTCCAGATTCAGAGGGCCAAAGTAGACAAAACAAAACAAAACAGGAAAGCAGAACTATGCTTGCCTTGTCTCCTTACCCTCTTACTGCAACATCACAGAATCCATCAATCAGATAAATCAATAAGACAATTTCCATATTCAGTTTGATTACTCCTCAATTACTTTGATTACTCACTTCCACAATTACCATTCTGTTTCAATCCCATTATTTCTCCCTAAAATAATTACAATAGCCCCCTATTTGGTCAATCTTCTTCTTCACCTTTTTCTTTTCTAAATATGATAGTAGATTGGTTCCACTGAAATGTGTCAGGTCATACTACTGCTCTGCACAAAACTGTCTAATGATTTATCATCTAATTTTCATTTAAAACTAAGTATTTTTTAAACTGTTTGCAAGGTCTGACATGATCTAGCCTTGTCATTTATCATCTTGGATCTGGGACTTGAAAAATAATAAATTTCATGTGGCTTTAGATATAACTGTAAATTTCCTCATATCTAAAATATATATAATATTTCAATATTTTAAATTTAACTTAGGGTTCATTGGGTCATGTTATATTAATTTCTATCAAATTCCGTACTGTACTATATATTTAAAAGAATTCAAAATTAAAATAAATTTTAAATGTAAAATGCTACCTTTAACTTTGGTTGATGGAAAAATAAATCAACAATGCTGTTTTAAAACCAAGTATATATTTTATTAAAAGAAAATTGAGGGCTCAGCCCACTGGTGTAGTGGTTAAGTTCCTGTGCATTGCTTTGGCGGCCCCAGGTTCACTGGTTCAGATCCCTGGTGTGGACCTACACCCTGCTTATCAAGCCATGCTGTAGCAGGCATCCCACTTATAAAGTAGAGGAAGGTGGAAACAGAGGTTAGCTCAGGGCCAGTCGTCCTCAAAAAAAAAAGGAGGGGGGAGGAAATTGAAGTATTCATACAAATAGGGAAATTAAATTTAAGTACAATGAAAAGCTCAAAACCAAGAGGGTAAAACCTGAAGAGGACCTTATAGGAAAGCGCTAAAACTTATGAGTGTTATAATAAAATTAATTGGCAACCACTGTGGGCAATAAAGCAAAGTAAAGGACCATTCCTTCACTTTGATGGTTCCCGTAAAGGGAAACATTTCTTTACACGGCACTTAACCAACGTTGTGGGTTATTGAGTTAAATGTTTTGGCTGAAATTCAGGGAAAGATAATTTCCTAATCGTTAATAACTCTGGATTTCTAGGAGCTAAGATGAGGGTGATGAAGTTTCATGCTTCAGGTAAGTAGCAATTTTACATTGACTACAAATTCATATTCGACTTCTCCTATGTCCCAGATTCTCTAATTCAAATGCAGTGAATATATGAAATTTGTTTTCATTACCCTCATAGTCATTCTTCTTTCCTTACCTCCTCTCTCACTCACACAATCATTTTTGTTGGGTTATTCATGCTAAACTAATCCTATGGAACTATTTCTACTTTTTTTTTTTTTCTTTTAAAGATTTTATTTTTTCCTTTTTCTCCCCAAAGCCCCCCGGTACATAGTTGTGTATTCTTCGTTGTGGGTTCTTCTAGTTGTGGCATGTGGGACGCTGCCTCAGCGTGGTCTGATGAGCAGTGCCATGTCCGCGCCCAGGATTCGAACTGACGAAACACTGGGCCGCCTGCAGTGGAGCGCGCGAACTTAACCACTCGGCCACGGGGCCAGCCCCAAGGAACTATTTCCACTTTTGATACAATGACACGTACTATTGTAATTTCTTCTTCTAACCACATTAACCACTACTTGAGATTGAAAGTACAGGGATTGTACTGGTATGATTCTTCTTCAGAGAGAAATACTTTATTATAATGTGCTACTTTGGAGAAACTAAATTTATCATGGGTAAGATTCATTGAAAAGTTCACAGACTATAAAATCAAACATCTGTGTTTGACACTTAAATCTACCTCCTTCATTTTGCATGTTTTCAGGGAATATCTAGATTTACTAAACATCCATTTACTAGTCTAGAAAATAGACACTGGTCTGATCAGGTGGTTGTAGCTTCTGGTTCATGTATCTAAGTTGCTAGACACATGCTAGGAATTCAATAAGTGGTGTAAATCATTGGATATGTATCTTTTATTTTCTTTCTCCAATAATACTTTTACTTAAACATCAAAAACTCTTTTCTGTTATGTTCCAAATAATAAGGAAATATGTTCTTTTAGTAGCGAGGAAGAAAATAATTAGTGTAAAATAGGAATAAATATGCTGTTGGCTTTTAAGATGCACTATTTCAGTGACTAGTGGAGGATTACTGACAGATACTAAGGGAACTCATCGGGTCTTTCCTTGGGCTGTGCCATCATATCCAAGTATTTCCACTAGTAGTAGCAGTTTCTGCTTATGTGGGTAACAGCAAGCACACAGAGTTTGGTAGCAATTGTGTCTTGACAGTGATTTCTTGTGTGACCTTTGATGAATTATTTGAACTTTTTATATGTCAAGTCTTATCA
Organism: Equus caballus; assembly: GCF_041296265.1. Classification (NCBI taxonomy): domain Eukaryota; kingdom Metazoa; phylum Chordata; class Mammalia; order Perissodactyla; family Equidae; genus Equus; species Equus caballus. The sequence continues at coordinate 52,662,255 of NC_091685.1, forward strand.
TACATGAATGAGAATTGTACTACCTATCTTAAGAATTGCTGTAAGAATTTAAAGAGGCAATGCATTGGGCCCATTTCCCAAAAATAAACTAGTTTAATTTTGTTTGTTTACTTCTTTTTCACTTTCAAGCAATCATCTTCAATTAGCTACCTCCCTCCCTCAGTAATTCTATTCTTTGTGATTTTTTTTCTCATTTGAAGTCTTGACATATGATGCCACTTGATCTATCTTACTTTTAAAAACCACAACTGAGATTATGTCTACATTATCAGGATACAGAAATTGGACATAACTAATAGATATTCAACAGATTACTACACATGGTTGTTTTATTGTCTTAGAATTACTGGCTTCCTTGCATTCTCTTGAAGAAATATTAAACGCTTTTCGATAAATGCATCTCTTCTGGTTTTTCCAGGAATGTGGTCTCTTGTGTTCCTATATTAGAAGCACTTAGATCATACTCTCAATGAATATCTTTACACTTTATGGCATTTGCTTTATAGCTCATATTTGAAATCATTGTTTTCTTTATTCTTTTCTTTTTACAAAATGACTTAGCAACTATGGACTTCTTCCACTCAAACACTCTTATAAAAGAACTTTTGGTGAATTTCAGTTTTTTATTTCTGTTGGTGCTATTTTGGTTTTCTTTTTTTAGTGAGAAAGCCTGGTCCTGAGCTAATGCCTATGCCAATCTTCCTCTATTTTGTATGTGGGATGCCATCACAGCATGGCTTGAGGAGCGGTGCGTAGGTTCCCACCCAGGATCCAAACCTGCAAACACCAGGCTGCGGAAGTGGAGCACGTGAACTCAACCAGCACGACACTGTACTGGCCCCTTATTTCTGCTGGTTTTAATTACTCTCTTTAAATTGATGTCCAAAATCTCTCAGGGCAAGTTTTCTGAATGCCAAATAATCAAATTTTCAGTGAATTCATGTGTAAACATGCCCTCCAAATGTTGAATATTCAGATCATCTTATATAATACGGAAAATGACTAAGAAAATTTCATTTATCTCTTAGTAAAGTGTTAAAACATAACATTAATTAAAATTGTAACTAACATTTATTGCATGATGAATCTTTTTCAGACTATGGTTTATGTATATTTATACGTATAATCCTCATAACAACTCTATAATGTAGTCACTGGTGTCATCTTAATTTTACAGATGAAGAATCTGAGACCTGAAAAGATTAAATAATATGTTCAATATTATGAGTTTCTTAGGTGACAAATCAGGAATCTGATCCAAGATCATGTTTCCAGAGCCAATAGTCTAAATCATCAGACATTTTTGTTCCTAGTAAGGGTGAAGAAGTTTTAATATTTTAAAATTTGCTGAGTTATTTTGTGTTATGGTAACACAATATAAATACAAATGTTCAGAGTGAACATTAAAATATTTTAAATTCATATTCAGCTGTGTAGCCAGATAAAACTAATTAAAACATTTATTTTAGCCTTTCAGTCTTCTTATTAATAATGATGAGCACCACTTGCTGAGTATGTATAATATGAAAGCCACTGACTGAAGACCTTTACATGTATTGTCTCATTTAATATACATACATGCCATATATGATATAGGTATCACTGTTTCTTCCTATATTGTAAAATACTGAAAAAGTATCAAGATTAAAAATATGACACCTGATTAATCTTATTAAGACCAAAATTTTACTGTCATATCTGGATTATTTTACCTTAAACTTTTGCGTATAGATATACATGTATGTGTCTATGTATTCATATTTCTTCTGTTTGTATGTACTTTAGCAACTCTCCATTTCCCTAACACATTTAAACATATAAAACACTGAAAACACTTCTTTATACCAAATAAATATATTTACAAGCACTGTCTTTTGCAAAGCTTCTCTCGTTATCAAGTGAATGCAAGAAGTATGGATGATGGATAACTATCTCAAAAGCTATTAATCATGAAAACACAGCATATAACAAAGTAAGTGTTCAATCATCATGCTTAAAACAGTAACCCAATTCTAAGAAACAGTATTTGAGTTCCATCAATATTGGATTCAAATTCCTGATTTCACACCAACCTCTTTGTCGACAGATCATCCTCTCAATTGCCAATGTATCCAGAATCCTTCTCCACAGCTTCTAGTTTTCCAAGATAGTTTGTGCCTACAGGGGGTCCACCCACCCACCATCTGCCATGTCAAGTTTTCTCTATTCATTACTTAAGAAAAACAACTTGTACAATTAAAAACAAAGTGTTCTGTGCAAATTAGGATATCTTGACACATGGTGTTTGCTTGGATTTACAAATATGAGATCCTATGGTACCCATATTCTAGAATTTGAATAAAAATTAAAATTCTAAGTAAATTATCTTAAAACCACATAAATCAAATGTACAAAAATTTAAGAAAAATAGTGAGGAGAAAACATAAGTCCATATAAGGCATGATCAAGTGGAGATTTGAAATGTTCTTGAAAAATAAATATGTATAAGCATTTTTTAAATCGAGGAACACACTTCTTGGCCATTTTTACAAGTGCGATCTAGATTTTTACACAGCAATTCAAGTAAAGTTTTATTTTAGACACCACACATAGAGACATTTAAAAAATTCAAAACATTAGAAACACAAGTATAAAAATAACACACTGAGCTGCCACATGAGGCATTTTTATTTGAAAACATATATCAAAGTAGCAATGACTCTGTAGATAGAAAATCATAAGTATTCTTGAGCTGTGCTCAATTAACTGGTTTGTACAGATTTTAAGGTATTTGACCCAGCAAAACACTTTGACATTGGAAGGCCACAGTTTCTTGGTTTCTCAGATCGAGAAGAAAACTCTTGGTATTATTTAAACATTAGAATCTAAGAATATTTGACTCCAGACCAGAACCCAAGAACAGTTGGCTACCGAATACAAAGGCATATAAGAACCCTCCTTGAATGTTCACTCTCAAAGCTGGAATGAGACTGATATTCCACATGTCAGATTCTTGGTTGGTAGCAATTTTGAGCAAGACTCCTGATGGAGTGATGCCCAAGGAAATATAAACAAAACAGAATCCCCGCCCTCTAGTGTATCAAACGTAAATGACTGCAACCCTAATCGGGCCATGAGGGTCATGCTGCTCAGTGGAGAAACAAAATATGATGAGATTAGGGAGTTCAAGATACTGATTCTAGTGGAGAATATGTGGTTATCTTTAATTGATGATGTCTTATTTTAATTGGGATTTTACGAATAAATGAGTTTATAATGGACCAAGGGAGGCAGAAAGGGAAAGGAAGCATGTGCCCCAAGGAAAGAACAACAGGATTGTAGGGATGGAGTAAGATTTCAGAATCCATTGAAAGACTAGTCAGTTGACCAATGTGGCACATATGAGGGAAGTTGGAAGAAACATAACTTGAAAAGGATTTTAAAGGATATAATATTAAATGAGAAAATGAGGAAGCTATTTTAGCATAAGTTGATGTTGACTTTGCTCATCTGCTGAGGGGAAGAAGCCATGGAAAGGAAAACATTGACATCGATAGGAAGAGGAGAGATGATTGATGGTACAACATCACTGAAAAAGAAGTAATAGTGTTGAAAAGAAATCACTCCGGCTGCTGGTGAAAACCACAGATAAAGAATCTGGATTTTATAACACCTCCAAAATTTGAAAATGAGATGCATTTATTGACCTAATTAATTAATTATATCTACAATATAATTATTAAATGGTTCCCAGTGGAGAAACATTTGAGAACTTTTAAAACATTTGTTTGATAAATTGTAATTAGAACAGGTTTTAAAACCTAGCTTTATGCTTAATTAAGAAACCAATTTCCAGACATCAAGAAGATTCTTATATTTGACAACTTATCTAGGGAAAATGTGCTTTCCCCCCAAAAGAGCAGTCCAGTATTCTTTCTTGGTGATCTCTTCTTATATAGCACAACACTCTTATTTTAGCGAGCTATCTTGATAAAGACATGCATTTATTATCAGAATGCACGTTATAAAAGTAAGAACTGGCAATGGGTTAATTGATAGAGGCAGGACAAGTCATTCTCTACATGCTTGTTTTGAGAGTCAACTAAAATAATGTATAAGCAAATGATCTGTAATATGCAACAGAAAATTATTAGGTATATCACTGCTTTTTTTCCACCATAATGTTGCCTGTTTGCCACAGGAGTACTTCCTCCTTTTTAGACCAGTTAGATAAATTTACCCTCTCCAAAGACCACTCTTATAAACAAAAGAGTATTTATGTTTATATAATACATCAGAGATAGACACCAGATAGTTTCTATCTTCGTGGTCTGGAAGGAGTCTCTCCCTCTCCCCAGTGAGTGTTGCCATCCTGACTAGGGGAATCTGTACACAAAGAAGGCAATCTTCCTCTTCCGTTCGGGCATGGTTACCAGGGACACATCACTGTAGAAATCACATCTTTCTTCACCCTGTCCCCACACACTCCAGTTTGCTTGAAAAATGGTTTATTCATTGGACATTGTCACATCTATAACGATGCTATAATTTTTGTTTGAAAATTTAGGTATTCCAATCTCTCAAAGCCAACCTCTATTTTATTGAAACAGAAACACATCTCTCATTTGACTTTCTGTGAAATAATAAGGCATATAATTTTAGCTCTTGACTAATTTCCTAGACTAGAAGCATAATCTGTTTGGTTTATCTTGCTTCAATGCAAAAATAGTGTTAAAATAGTTGTTCTGCCATTTTAATGTCTCCTAAAGATGTTAGGGATGGTAAAATTAGTAAGAAAACTGCTGTTCAGTAATAGCTGAGATTGATGAAATAGGAAGCATTTTTAAGTTTGTTTTTCTTACGTATATTTCAGAACTTGTAAATTCCTATGCCATAGTTTTTCTGGAGTAATAAGGCAAGAATTATCTTCTCCCAGATTTACAAAAGAATTCTGTGTTTTAGATACTTGTTCACACAATTTTAAAAAATTAATCATGGCCTTCAAAATGTTGCTGTTCTGACTGCTCCCTGGCCCTCCTGTCTCGTCTTGTACCATCTCCCCCCTCACTCTATGAACTCAAGACATGCTGACCTCCTTTCAGCGCTGCATACGCTCGTGCTGCCAGAGAGCTTTGCAACCCTGTATCCTCTGTTTGGAGATCTTTTTAATCCCGGCTTTATTCATTTTACTTTTCTATGACCAATTTCTATTTCTTTAGGGAGCCCTTTCAGAAATTCCCTAAGTCCTATCTCCCAAAACATGGTTTCATGATATTGTGTGCTTATATTTCAGGGTGTTTGTCCCAGTTAAGATTTTGCATTTACTTGTGAGGTTTTTTAATTAATGTCTGTGTCCTCACGTGTTACTCACCCCTATAACTACCTGAATCCAAACAGTTGAGTTAATGAATGGGGAGCACCATGTTTTTGTTCCTATCAGTTTCGGGACGTATCAGGTACTGTGTAATTACAAATGTAAATCGAAATTGGGAAACAAAAATTTTCAGTTATAAGCTTTGGTAAAGCCCAGCTGTTTTAATTTGAAAATAAAAATCAAGATTAAATTAATTAGTAGGTCTCCTTTAAGATATTCAGGACAAGTCCTCTAATATTTCAACAGAATGCTTGCAGCTGGCCGATAGTTCTGAGCACTCTTAACGTGCAGAATATTGAGGCATTTTCAAAAAGGCAAGGCAAGTTAATAAACAATTTTTTAATGATTTTTCTAAGTACCTCTCATTACAACATAGATACTGTTTACAAAATTAAAAACACAAATTATACAAAGCTTTTTAAACAAAACAATTTAATGCTACAAAGAAAATACCAACGACTAAATTCCTGTGATGAAAATCAGGGATTACACAACAGTACATATCTATACTTACCAGTTTTCATTTATTTATATGCAGTGATTCTCAGCCAAGTTTTAAAAGCCATCGTGAAATTATGTAATCTGAAATAAAATTCTAAATATATTTGATTAGTGTTGTATCATTAAAATGTCAACCATTTTAAGATCAATCTTTCATCCTGATTTGAAGAGTGGTTTAAAAATATTTGTTGAAACCATTATGCATGCTGCATCTACATATGCAAATATAGTCTAAAGATTCTGTTCATTTTCCTAAACACACTGTAGCTATAATCTGAGTGGTCACTGGAGTAAACACAGGCTTTGACATTACATAAAACCTACCATTTTCAAGCCTTCTAGAATCACCGAATACTTGACACTCTAGAAATATCTCTTTCATCAGCTGCATGCTGGAAGGGACAGCGTTACAATCTAGAGTGCGGATTTCTTTATGTGAAGACACGATTAGAACCTCTTAATAAAGGGCTGCTAGGGTCTTTTAATATGAAGGAGTCAACATTTAAATTCAAGGTTATACTCCGGTTTTATTGTTCCTCCCAGACAAGCAGGTTCTGGAGCCTCTACTTCAGGTTAATTACAGACATATTTGTCCTGCCCCATTGTAAGTAGGAGAGAAACAGCCGAGGACAGGACTACGGGGCTCAGGGAGTTGAAAAAACGAGGTGAGCCGCCGATGGCAAGGTAGACATACTCTTTACTTACTTTGGCCTACATACGGTGGGAGTGCAGCTGTTTTCCTTGTGGCCATTTTTATATGACCCTAGACAAAAGTGGCATACAGCCAGCAGATGTTGACATTATGAAGGTTACATAAGGTGTTCATATACATGGTGGCGCATACGCTGCCTGCAGTAACATGCTGAGTCACATCTGCCCGGAAGCTGCTCCCATCTAATTGTCCACAGCACCTCCATATTTTTCTTTCACTCTACACCCATTAGACTGCAGCAGTCGCGGGCTTGTAGGAGGTGTGTGCACGTGCACACAGCACGTCTTAAAGCTACATTTTACAACAACAATACAATGATCAGTAAGTAGCCACCAAGAGACAAGCCACACCCACCAGCGTGGTGAGAACCCACTGCCTCAGGGAGGACAGCTTAGGGCCACCCTCAAGTATGTTGTCCTATCAAGTTAGTCGGGAGATAAGGCCATTCATGACTACCATAGACCCAGAAGCTGCCCAAGGGTACTATATCTGTGGGGGCCACCCCCACACAGGGAGGGACGTTTCACCAATATTTGGGCCAGGTCATTCGTGTAACCTTTTGACACAGCCCCTGGGGTATCCACCTTGTTGTCGTATTCTCCCTTTTGTTGTTCTATGTACAATGGCACAGGTGTGTGGAGCACAACAGCCTCCCCGGATAACCACCCATAGCCATCTCAGAGGCTTGGGGTTGGCTGGGGCTGCTTATGTCCACATTGTCAGCATATCTGTTGAGCCACCTGGCACCTCTGAGCATGAGATGGTCTCTAGGAATACAGCCAGGTCTCGTTTCTTTCCGAAGCGGGGTGGATGTGCCATGGCAAGCCTTCTACTGCTCCGGTGGGCAGTTCCGTGTACACCCAACAGTTAGATACATTGGCTACCTTAGTATAGGTGTATGCCCATTCTACAATACTGTTCGCTGTACTTTATCTATGGGCAAAAGGACAAGGTAGTGATAGGAGCCAACAAAGATAAATCACGTTCTTTAAGCAAAATGTATGCTAGTCACTTATCTTGGGACAGGAGGGTGGCTACCAACAGGGGCCTTCCCGGCCATTGATATCATACTTTTCTTGTCTGTAGAGAGGCTGCAAGCATGGGCTCCACATGGAGCAGTAGAGGGGAACTCATTATCGGCCGCAAAGAAATCACATGCATTTCCTTTAGGATAGAACCAGCATTGGTCTGTGGCAGCCTGACAGTTACCCAAGGGGGCCACCTACTAGTCACCCACGGGGTGACATGTAAGTCTCGCTGCTTTTCAAGTCACCATGGAGCTAAAAGCACCAACCATCTGCAGTGGGGGCTTTCATATTTTATGACCATTTTTATTCTTGTACTTGTCTCATGTTGAGGCACATTGGGGCCGGCCCACTGTTGGATTTCTTGTCCTGTAAAATGTGTCCCCTTGTCGTTTTTTACAACCAAGGGTCAACCAAAAAGATCATAAAGAGTACCTGTAGGGCCTGAATTGTCTGTCTCTGATCTATGGCCGTACAGGGCCATGTAAAGAGTAAACCAGTAGCCATATCAACAGCCATAAAGGCGCACACATTGCCTTTGGTCTTTGGTAATGGTCCGATGTAGTCCACTTGCCATCGGACCAAGGGCGCATGCCCTCTACTAGTACCTTCAGTATACCAAGCATTCTCTAGGACAGGGACTTTTCTTTAGCATAGGGTGTGGGCTCTATTTCTAGAGGAGACTTTGGGGCCTTTTCTTCCACAGCAAGGAACTCAGCTGGCCCCAACACTTGTTATAACTCTATATTCAGGGGGCTGGAGCTCACTGAACTCCTTTGTTTGAGCCATCCCTGTATAGGCTATGTAGTTCTGAGCTTTACAGGGGCCATTCGTGTGATGGCCTCACATGCTACCAGGGCAGCATAGGCAGCTGTCAACTGTTTCTTTAGTAGAGAATATCATATTTTTGCCCTTTTCTAAAGTTGGGACCAAAACCCAACAGGGGCTCATATCCTGTCCTGTCACTACCATAAGCCTCAGCCAAAACCCTCTTGGGTAACACAGACACCCAATTTATATGGCCGTCCTGGATCAGCCACTTGCAGAGCCTGTACCTGCTGCACCGCATGCTTGGTGACCTTAAATGCTTGGTTCGCAGTGCGTGTCCAGTCTCAAGGGGCCCGCTTTTTCTCCATAGCATACCGGGGTCTCACCACCTGGACTAAAAGAGAGATAAACACTTGCTAATATCCCAACAAGTCCTGGTCTCTGGACTTTGGTGTCATTCACAGACCAACCACATGTTGCCAGATGTCTCTGCAGGGAGTTGGTAGCCTGTTTGAGATCTGTAAGAGAGTCAGAGTTTAACACAACATCAATGTAGTGAAATACAAGCACTGCATCACTATGAACTCAGGCAGCCAAGTCCTGGGTGATAAATCTATGACAAATAGTGGGGCTGTGCAAGTATCCTTGTGGAAAAACATGAAAAGTCCACTGCCTGCCATCCCAGGTGAAAGCAAACTGATCTTGACTCTCAGTGGCAATATCAATGGAAAAGAAGGCATTAGTAAGGTCTACAACATAGTGGTACTGTCCCAATCAGACTGTCAGCTGATCCATGAGGTCATGCATTGAGGGCACAGCAGCATGTAATGGAGGAGTCACTTTATTTAATTCCCAGTAGTCCACAGTGATACTCCATGTGCCATCAGGCTTCTTCATGGGCCAAACCAGGGCATTATAAGGACCGTGGGTGGATTGTACCATCCCAACCTCTTTTAACTTTGCAGTAGTCTGTGTGATCTCCTCATGTCCACCAGGACAACAGTCTCAACCACACGCACCTGTAGGTGGAATTCACCCATGGTCATCTGTAGGTGCAGTCTTTTCAAGACGTCCACCCCCAGAACATACTCAAGCATGGGAGACATACACTGTGTACACTCAGGGTGGTAAACGGCCAATGCCAAAGGACAGAGACACTGGCTTTACTTTCACCTACCGTCTCTATTGCCATCAACATATGCCAGCTTCTCTGGAAACTTAACCGGGTTGCCGTAAATCAGACTGTAATCAGCTCCAGTATCTACCAATACCAGCACACAATGTACATTGCTGGGGGACCAGTAAATCCCAAGTTCCATGGGAGTCCTATGGTCCTTTGGGGATCCCCTAAGCCGAGCACCTCAGCCTTCCCCCTAGTCAAAGAGGTACATGAGCTCCTCACCTGAGGGCTTCACAAATCCTGAAGGCTTGCCTGGTGACTCTTGCCAGGATTTTTCCCCACTCCTGCTGTCGTCTAGAATTGTTTCTCAGGGTTTAACCAGTGCCTCAGTGCCATCAAGACAGTGTTTGGGTGCCTGTCTATTTTCGTCTGATCAATGCCTGCAGCTAACAGTTCAATCTACATCTGCATGCAGTCACTTGCTTGGGCCTGTTCTCTGCCGAAAATGCTCTAGGCTTGGGGGCCTCCCCCGCAGTGAGACATGCACGGTTTTCTCCTTCCTTGGGCACTCTACGTTCCCCAAAGTGGCCATTGTAGTGGCTACTTCATGTATCTGGCCCAAAAGAATCAGACGGGATCTCGTTCCCAACACGCGGATAACTTGGACCAGTTCCACATAGGTCTGCCATGGGCTTACAGTCTCCGGGAGCTCCCCGGCATTCTCTCACACTGTCCCAGGCGGCAGCCGTCACCCACTCCGTCATGGAGTAATTTCCCTGCCCTTGGGTTAGCCAGCGGCTGTAGCAGCTGCCGAAGGGATCTGCCCCCTCATCCCATAGCGGCAGGAGCCAGGCTGGTATGGGCTCCCCCAGCCGCTGCCTGCGCAAGTCCCGCAGTTCCTTTGGCGTATAGGTGGTATACGCCATGAACTCTGTCACCATCAGGGCTCCGTGGGCAACATCGCCTGGACCCAAGGGCTGCTCATGCTTTACCTTTGGCTGGATTACTGGCGAAGCGTGGAGAGGGCGTGCTTCCTCTACGTCCCAGTCCTCAGTGTCCTCTGCCGATCGCTGCGAGGCGGCATTTCTAGCTCCTGTTCCAACTGCCGCACCCGTGCCTCCAGGGTGTCCTCCTCGGCTAGGAGTTCCCCGATGCCAGCTGCATCCCACAAGGCAGAATCCATGTTCCAGCTTAAGGCTGTCAAAAACAGCCGGCCCGCCAGCCCCATGGCAGGCCAGGCGTTCTCTGGCACCTGCTCCCCTGGGCATGCAGAGCCATCTCAGTGCTGACCAGGGTACCCTCCACGGACTCCCATCCTTCCACAGGGGTGGCCACATGTCTGTCCCGGCAGCCTCAGGAGCCATAGGTCCATACACCTCAGAATCCTTTTGACTATGCCAAGTGTATGCAGGAGAGAAACAGCAGATGAAGGGACCATGGGGCTCGGTGCTCGAGGAGTTGAAAAAAAGGTCTGAGCACCCGAGGGCAAGGTAGACATACATTTTATTCACTTTGGCCAAGAGATAGTGGGAGCGCAGCAGTTCCCCTTGTGGCTGCTTTTATATGACCACTAGACAAAAGTGGCGTACAGCCAGCAGATGTTTACATTATGTAGGTTACATAAGGTGTTCATATACATGGTGGTGCATACGCTGCCTGCAGCAACATGCTGAGTCACATCTGCCCGGAGCCTGCTCCGGTCTAATTGTCCACAGTGCCTCCATATTTTTTCTTCACCCATAGAATTTGCCACTATGAGATGGATTTCAGTTCATGGACAGAAGGATACCAGGTGAGAAAAAGATTGTCTCTATTCTCCACTCTCTCCAAAAATGTATGCCTCTTCCTTTGAACCTTATCTAGAGACTGTCAGTTATGCCAAAATGTAGGAATTTTTCACAATGCCTCACGCCTAATGTTTTGCTAAAGAAAATGCCTTTTTTAATTGTACAGGTACGTTGGCTCTCCATTTGGTTTTGGTGTTCTCTTCTCCAGGCTACTCAATCACTGAGGGACAGTATAGACCTCCAAAATATATTGTCTGTTCTACTGCAACAATCTTTTTCTTTCTCTTTTCTTTTTTTTTTTGAGGAAGATTAGCCCTGAGCTAACTACTGCCAGTCCTCCTCTTTTTGCTGAGGAAGACTGGCCCTGAGCTAACATCCGTGCCCATTTTCCTCTACTTTATATGTGGGACGCCTACCACAGCATAGCATGCCAAGTGGTGCCATGTCTGCACCTGAGATCTGAACCATGAACCCCGGGCCGTGGAGAAGCAGAACATGCGAACTTCACCGCTGCACCACCAGGCTGGTCCCTGCAACAATCTTTTAGGCAGAAGCCCTGTTTTATGTTTTGCTACAATCTCTACCACCTCATTTTCACACTATTAAGTAAAATGATTTCTAAACGTAATTTTACTCATTTCTGCTTCCTATTTCCACCTCTTCAGTTCTTCCCCCTCTGCTTTCTTTATAAAAGCAACTTCTGGAACATGATATTCCTCCGGATACACAGCGTCTATCATAATTATTTTCCTTTCTCTCTTGTTTTATCCTAAATACCCAATTAATACTAAAGTTCAATTAATGATCAGTATCAAAAATATCTCCTTGCCATATTTGCATGCACATTATATTTAAAATAATTAAAGATAGCACTCCAAGAATTAATGTAAGTATCAAAAATCACTGTATAAATGTCTCCTTAAAACTATCTACTTGGGGGCCTGCCCCGTGGCCGAGTGGTGAAGTCTGTGCGCTCCACTTCCACAGCACAGGGTTTCCCAGTTCGGATCCTGAACGCAGACCTACACACCAGTCACCACGCCATGCAGTGGTGGAATCCCACATAGAAGAACTAGAATGACCTACAACTAGCACATACAGCTAGGTACTGGGGCTCCGGGGGAACAAAACAAAGAAGACTGGCAACAGATGTTAGCTCAGGGCCAATCTTCCTCACCAAAAAAAAAAATTAAAAAGCCTACTTAAAAACAAAAAAGAAGGCTCAACCTCCTGTTCTCTTAAAAAAAAGAAATTATCTACTTAACATCTTATCCTCATTAGAATTTAGGTACACATTTTTTACTACTTGATCACAGAATAGTAGCCGATGGTAGGTGCTCATTCGTATTGATTAAGTTAATAAATCAGTGCATAGATTAATTAGTTAATTTAATAGTATGGGTAAAATGTCCTCATAGGAACTAGAGATTTATGTATGGGAGAATAGCTTATGCTTTACAAATGAAATTCTTTTATTTTTAAGTTTTTTCTACCTATTCTTTACTATTATACCAAAGTTTGTTAGCTTTCATAAACTCATTTAGTGAAGGAAACTGATGGTCTCTGATATTACTAGGGTAGACACTAATTTCAGTATTGATGAATGTTATATCACCTTATTTCTTGCAGTATGTATGCTTCCTTTTATGACAGCCTCATCCTTCCAATTTTTGAGGACAAACACTGGGCGTCCTCTCTGCCGCCTCTTTTTCTCTCGTGACTCTGATATAATCACTCAGTTCTGTTCTCTCTGTTATTAAGTTTCTCACCACTCAACTGCTGGCCCCCTGGATGAAGACACTGCCTCTCTTGCCTGTGTTATTGTGATAATCTGTAACTCAATCTCTCCTTTCCATGTAGTCTACTCTTGAGATAAAAGCCCAAGTGGTCCTCTTAAAGCATAGTTGACATCATGTCATTCTATAGCTCAGTCCTCCTCCCGTGGCTCTCAGTCGCTCTCACAATGCAGGCAGATTCCTGACAGTGGCTGGCAGAGGCCAGCAGAAACTAGCTTTTTGCTCCGTCCTGATCTTATCTCCCAGTACTCTTCATCATTCCTGATGCTACTCCAATGACACAGGTCCCCTTGCAATGACATAAACATACAAAACATGCTCCACTCAGGCTTTTTGCATTTTTCCATTTTAAATTACTAGATATTCTTTCAATGAGAATTATAAAAAACCCAAATATATTTTTTTGTAAACTGTCTTTTTAAGAAAATTGTTTTCCTTTAATTATATACACTACTGAATAAGATGTCTTCTTTTGAAAAACTAATAAATAAAAGAACAAGTTTTAAACATATATGATTTGTCCAAGATATTTGAAAAAGGAAAAACGAAGCCTGATTTTCTTTGGTAAGTTTTTAAATCAGAATTTATTCTCTCTCTTTTTAAAGAGTAACTCTAAAGTTGTGAGTCACATTGGACAAAGAGAGAGAGCACCTTGTAGCTGCTGTAATAGCTCTAATAATTCTGCTGTTATCTTTCTTTTCTGGAATTCATATCTACACAAAATAGCTGAATTTATAATATTTCTAATGAATTGATTAATGGGGAAAAGAAAATATTTATTGAACATGTACATAAATAAACTTTACCATAAACAATTATGCATATCAAAAAGACAGTAACTTTAAAAAGTTACCCAAAAGGTGAGGGAAAACATTAATTACAGAAAATAAAGTGGAATTTAATGAAAAAACAGAATTAATAAAATTTAGTGAATACATGGCCCCCTCTTCAAGTTTTTATTTAAATGTCATCCACTCAGTGAAGACTTTCCTATCTCCTTATTTAAAAGGTGCATCAGGTCCACACCTGGGACTATGTAATTTATTACCCTGCTTTATTTCTCATATTCTTTGTTGTATATATGGCTTTTACTTATTTAGCATGTTTTTTTCTTCATGATGTGTTTTTTCTCTCTTATTCAGTGGTCATGGAATTTGACTCTCCTTCCTGATGGGTGAAGGGCAAGGTCAAGTGCAGAAGAGCATGTCTGGGGAGATATCATGGTGGCCACAGCCAGACAGGAATGAGTGTAATTAAGTGAAATGAAATAATTTGAGTACCAACATGGAAAAATCTACATTTTATGGATAGACATACGCACCCCAGCAGCTGTTGGTCTAGTGCTGGTAGAATAGAGAGAAAGTCAAAGTAATGTGGGAGGTATTCCAAGATCTCTAAATCGCTGTAACAATCCTGGTATTGTGGAAAAAGAGTCTGAAAGATGACCTGGCATTACTGATCATTATAGCTATCAACAGTAGATATAATAAGTAACCCTCTGTAAAGTCAGCCAGAAAATAAAAATGAGCTAAAAGGTCAGCATTCTCTCCTGGTAGCATGGGATTTCAGAGGAGAATTTGAAAGCTGTGCAGGTGTTTTAACAAAACAGAAACAGAACCTCCAGACAATAGTATTTCTTCTAGCAAAGAAAACCCAGGGCAGTATTTTTGAAAATGATGTCTGCTAAAGGTACTTTCTATTTCCTCTGCTGCAAGTATCTCACTCATGAGTTTGCAAGAACTTGAAGGTTATATTTAATACAAATTTTTCTATGTAAATGTTTACTGTATTCTGGAATAAAGTTATAGAATGTAGTGCACGGCTGTGGGGATGCAATAGTGGTAATCATAAGAAGGAATAATTTCCTAAACGGTAGACATAGTCTCTCAGATATGACAAGTAAACAAAGAGATGGCTTCTATGAGTCACTTTGGACTAAAAATAAACAGGATTCTTACAAAATAGAAAGGTATAATTGTCAAATTTCATTTAAAGTTGAATGTCAAAAGCATAGAGAATCAAGATGATTCCGTGATTAAGACTTTCAGGAGAATGTATGAGTTATTACCATCACTGTGTAGCTCAGTCATCTGAAAGAGCAGTATTTTTCAAGAAGAAGCAATATGAGAGAGTAGGATCCTAACAAATACACATTTAAATGATAGTCTAGATGGTGATGTATCGTCAAATCAAATCACGGTGTGTTGAATAGCTATGTGTGGGTGTATTTAGGTTTGTCTTAATATGTAAATAGAAAAAACTTTGCATTGAAGGAATTTAAGCTTTATTAGGCAATAAGCTGTTATGGAGGCTCTTACAGAATTGGTTATATATGATGAGATGCACAGTAGTAGAAAATGATCCCGGTTTTTCGAAGAAGGAAAATTGAATTTATTAGGGGACATGGTATCATTTGACCTTGTAGTATAAAATGGGTTTTCATAGGTATAGAAAGTGTGGAAGTACGTATTCCAAGAAACAGCAATACAAAAAACCACAAAGCTGAGGCCATGAAATAATGCACTTGGTGATCAATGTGCAGTTCAAGTGAACTGGCACTCTTTCTTCTTTTCCTCCCCTCCCCCTCCCCTCCCGCTCCCCCTCCCCCTCCCCCTCTTCCTCCTCCTCCTTCTTCTTATTATTAGACAGAAGGGGCAGAAAAAGCCAGAATGGACATTTAGGTTGAAAATACGAGAAGATATACAGATGGCCCACAGACACGTGAAACAATGTTCAACATCACTAATTATTAGGGAAATGCAAATCAAAACTATAATGAGACATCACCTTACACCAGTCAGAATGGCTATAGTTACCAAGACAAAAAACAACAAATGTTGGAGAGGATGTGGAGCAAAGGGAATTCTCCTACACTGCTGGTGGGAATGTAAACTGGTGCAGCCACTATGGAAAACTGTATGGAGATTTCTAAAAAAATTAAAAATAGAAATACAATACCATCCAGCTATCCCACTACTGGGTATTTATCCAAAGAATCTGAAGTCAATGATCCAAAGAGATTTATGAACCCCTATGTTCATTGCAAGTTTGTTAACAGTAGCCAAGATGTGGAAGCAACCCAAGTGCCCTTCTACAGATGAATGGATGAAGAGGATGTAGTATATATATATATATATACACAATAGTATACTATGCAGCCATAAAAAAGGCAAAATTGTCCCATTTACAACAACAGGGATGGACCTAGAGGGTATGATGTTAAGTGGAATAAGCCAGACAGAGAAAGATAAATACTGAATAATTTGACTCATATGTGGAAGATAACAAACACATGGATAAAGAGAACAGATTAGTGGTTACCAGAGGGGAAGGAGGTTGCTGGGTGGGCGAAAGGGACAGAGGGGTACATATGTATGGTGATGGATAAAAATTAGACCGCTGAGAATGAGCACGATGAAGTATATTCAGAAATTGATAAATAATATTGTACACCCTAAATTACACAATGTTATAAACCATTGTGATCTCAGTAAGATTACTGGGAAAACAAAACAAAATAAAAAACCAACAAACGCATAGAGACAGAGATTGGATTGGTGGTTAGCAGAGGGGAGGGGGACAGGGAGGAGGTGAAAGTAGTGATTTGCACAAGTGTGTGGTGATGGATTGTAATTAGTCTTTGGGTGATGAGCATGATGCGATCTACACAGAAATCAGAAGACAATGATGTACACCTGAAATTTATATAATTTTATAAAACAGTGTTACCACGATAAAAAAAGATAGAAGTTGAAATTAAAAGAATGGAAAATGAAAAAAAAGAAGATATTTTCAGCCATAAAAAAAAAAAACTAATGGAAGGAGCTTCAATTTTAATCTTAAAACTATACTGAGCCTCTGAGAATTTTCAGCTGGAGCTGACATTAACAAAGGTATTCATAAATGAATCTAGTGCACTGGGCACAATAAATTGAAAATGTGGAAACTATTCTGCTAGCTGTTAAATTATGATAGTCACGTTAAAAGTAGAAGCATTGGTAATTCAAACAAAACATTTTTTAGTGACAGAATGTAGAAAACATTGACAGCATCTGTCATTGAATCAAGATGGAGAAATCAAAAGTCACTTGAATAAATAGAATGTGACATTTTTACAGCATGTAATCTTAAAATGTAAAAAAATCAATTAAATGTGAAAATATCAAATTTATAATATCACTGGATATTATTTGAATCATTAACAAAGGTATCACCTATATTTATGTTTTAATATAAAATACTTACAGAGCCATATTTTGTAAGCAATTTATATGGATGCTGATATTCTGCAAATAAGCATGTGCTTATTAAAAATGTTGAGATAAATTTAGCAAGCCTCTAATATAGGAAGTGGCCAAATAAATTTTAGAAATGTGACATATGTATAAAAAGGTACCCAACCTATTAGTGAGCAAATTACTATAGACAGTACATATGTTTTCAAGTAAATGCCAAATGTTGGAAATTTAAATTCTGAAACGTCTTAAACATGAATAACATAAAAATAGATCACTGAAGACACTGAGTGTGTCTGAAAAATAAATCTAGTTTTCCTAATCCACGCCAATATTTATTATACATTGAAAATATGGAATATAAAATCTCAAAACATTTTTATTTAACGTTTTAGCAGAATATTTCACATTCTTTATCTTTTTATCCTTCACAACAATCTTTCTGAAAAGGTACCATAGATAAATACCCCATGCCCTATTTATGGAATATTAATGAAAAGAGAAGCTAGAAAGAAGGTTGTCTCTTCATGGGATGAAGGAAAAAGAATGTCTCTTCATGGAGAAGAGGGTGTGATGAGCTTTGTATTGAACTGTTTTGATGAGAATGTGACTTCAGTACCTTAGGTGGAAATGTCATCCAATGAAGGACATGTATGACTGGAGAATGGAAGGAGGTGAAGGCGAGTGGGGAAGATGTGGTCGTTACACACTCACAGATTACGGTTGAAGCTATGGGATTTGATGAGATGTTCAGAGTTTCTGGATATAGGATAAAAAGTGACAGACTAAAAGGAGAAAAGACAATGCGAGACCCAATATCTGTTGTTAGATACAAATTTATGCCTGAAAAAAATATCTAAAAGAATAGTCTGTTTTGTAAAAAGTACAAGGAATTTCCTTGAATAGCTTTCAGCAAAAAAAAAAGTTAGCTAATTTATCTATATTTGATCATTTTAGTATATATTTACAAAATTTCACTTTTATTTGAAAAATAATGTTGTAGTATGCATCGTTACACATGATTTCCTAGTAATACAAAGGCTAGTGTGAATATATAATCCTGAAATAACAGGAGCTTTTTAGAAGCTACAAAAGATGGGATAACTAACATTAGGTGTTTCGGCTTCTTCTTTTTTTTTTTTTAATAATATGGATTCTATTCCTTCAGTTCCTTATTGGAAATGCTGTGGTTTTGCTGGATGGCCTCCATTTGCCCATCCAGATATATGTCCCCATTTTCTGCCTGGCTCTGTGCCCAGTGAGGCTGACGTGCATGGACTGCACTGGTGGGAACCCTTGCTTCACAGTTTCTGGTTAAGTTTTGCAAGCGTCAGCCACCTGCAGGAAGAAGAGGGCCCTCAGGATATTTATTCCCTCTGGTCCCTGGGCTGGGCACTGCAGGTAGGGTGCTTCCCTGGACTGAGGGCCCCAGGCAGCCCTCACCAGATGACTTTCTCTCCAAGTCCGGAGACTGCTCCCTCCTTTGTTCTTTCAGGCCTAGAGGCAGTAATGGATCTCTTCATTACTAAATCTTGTTTGACCTAAACTCTGCCCATCATTTTGGAAAGAACCTTAATGCTCCCTAGTTCCAGTTTGTATATGACATGTTTTCTCATGGCAAGCCACCACAGGTTACAATCGTATATATTACCTTTGCCTTCTCTTGACAACAGAAACTGGGGAGGAAGGTGCAAAGAAGACACACCAAGAAAGAAAATAGGCAGAAATGTGCATTATTCTTTGTTTGTAAAAAATTATCTGTAATTTACCTAAAGTGAAATTCACTCTCTTGAGAGGCACAGCCCTGTGAGAATTGACAAATGCATATGATTGTGTAAACTACCACCACACTCAAGATACAGAACAGTTTGTCGTCTTCCAGAATATCACTGAGCTGCTCTTTATAGTCAAATGCCTTCCCCATCTCTAACCCTGAAGTTACTGGTCTCTTCTCCATCCTGTAGTTTTGCCTTCTCTGTTTCCACATAAATGGATTCACATGGTGTGCAGCTTTCTGAGTCTGGCTTCTTTCACTTTGCTTATTACCTTTGAGATTCATCCAAGTATTTGTGAGCATTAACAGTTGGTTCCTTCTTAATGTTGCATGGTATCCAATGGTACGACTGCACCATCATTTCTTTATCTACTTACTGGTTGAAGGACATTTGGGTTGTTTCCAGTTTGGGGCAACTGTGAGAAAACACTGGTATAAACATTTGCGAACAGATTTTGTGTGGACGGAGGTTTTCATTTCACTGGGTTAAATACCTAGAGTGGGATTGTGGGGCCATCTGGTGTTTGTTTAACATTATAAAAACTGCCAGATATTTGATATTAACAGTCATTTTCATTTTATCATACAAATCTTAGTATCTTTGTAGAATGCCAATTTATCACGTAAGAGGGGATGTATTTCCAGACGTTCTAGCTTGTTCAACTCCTTTGTCTACGAATCCATATGCCAGCAGCACACTGTTTTGTTCCATACAGCTTAATAGTAAATATTAAACACAGGAAATTTATGTCCTCAAGTATTTTCCTTTAATCGAATCATTTTGTATATTCTAGGACCTCTGACTTAGCAAATATGTTTTAGATTCAGTTTCTTATATATTTTAAAAATCCTGCTAGAATTTCAATTTCAATTAGGCTTACATTTAATCTATAGATGAACTCAGGGAAGAATTGCCATCTTTATGTCAAGTATTCCAATTGATAGACTTGTATATTTATTTCTTTACTCTATCTTTAATTTCTCTGAGTCTACTTTTAACTTCCAGTGGACACATCTTATAAATTGCCAATTAAATTACTCCTAGAATTTTAATTTTATGCTTTTGTAAATGATGTTACTTTTTATTTTATTTTCTACCTGCCCATTGAGAGGTACAGCAGTAAATTTGACTTTTGTGTATTAACTTTGTGTCTTGCTACTTAATAAAATTACTTATTGTTTCTAGTATTCATTTGTTTTGGATTCCTTTGGATTATCTATATAGATGATCACATCATCTCTAGAAAAAGAGAGTTCTACTTGTTCCTTTCGAATTTTATGTTCCGTTTCTTCTTTCTCATCTTTTTACACTGATATCTGGTCAAAGTTGAAAAGGAATGGTGACAAGTATATACTTGCATTGTTTAAGATTTTAGGTAGAAATCATTATTATTATTTTTTTCACCACTGAGCATTTGTCTTTCTATTCTTAGTTTGCTGAGAGGTTTTCCATGAATTTTTAAAAGTTTTTTTCACATGGTTTCTTTGCCTCTATTAAAATGATCATGTCTTTTCTTATATATTATTTTAATATAGTGAAGTGCATTAATTTTCATATATTAAACAAACCTTGCGTTCCTGGAATAACACCCAATTTTTTCAAGCTGTACTACTCTGTTTTAACCAGGCTAAAACAAAGTTTATCAACGACTGATTTGACCTGATATTGCGTAAAGGAGGTCAAGATAGTTCTTTTCCTCCATATTAACTTGGTCAGTTACTTTTGTAAAGATTTAAAATGAGAGTGGATGGTACAGAGAGTCCCCGTGTACTTCCTTCCCAAACTCATAGTTTCCCGTGTGATTAACATTTTCTTTCAGTATGGTACATTTGTTACAAGTGAAGAGCAACCAATATTGACACTTTATCAGTAACTAAAATTAATTTTGTTAGGATTCATGCTTTGTGCTGTACAGTTGTATGGATTTTGACAAATGCATAATATTGTGTATCCACGATTACAATAGTGTGCAGAGTAATTTTTCTGCCCTAAAAGTCTTTGTTTTCCACATATTCATCCCTCCTCCCCTCTCCCCAAAACTACTGGCAACCACGGATCTTTTTAATGTCTCTGTAGTTTTGCCTTTTCCAAAATGCCATTTAAGTGGAGTGATATAATATGTAGACTTTTCATTCTGGCTTCTTACCCTGGGAAATATAAATTTAAAGTTCCTCCATGTTTTTTTTTGTGGCTTGATAGCTCATTAATTTTTTTCTATGAAAATATCCCAGTGTGTGCATGTACCGCAGTTTTTTCATCCGTTCGTCTATTGAAAGACCCATTTTCTGACTCACAGCATTTTCCTTCTTTCTGAAGAACTTTTTAAGGTTTCTAACAAGGCAAGTTTATTTTCTGAGTCTTTTTAAGAATTATATTTGTCTTTCTTCAGACCTTAGAAGTTTCTTTGTGGGAAGTTGCTTACTCAACAAAAAATTTTTTATTATTTTTCATGCATATAGAGATATTCAGATTTTCTATTTCTTCATGGGCCATTTGTATCTTTCAAATAGTTTGCATATTTCATCCAAGTAGTCAAATTTTCTGGCATAAAATTTAATACCATCTCTTTATTATCTTTTTGATGTCTTAATAACTATGGAAGTTCCCTCCTCCATTCTCCATACTATTAATTTTTGCCTTTGCTGTTATTTGTATTAGCCTAATTAGAAGTTCATCCCTCTTATTGATATTTTTAAATAATCAGTTTTTCATTTTATTAATTTTCTTCATTGTTTTTCTCTTTTCTATTCCATTGATTCCTGTTCTTTATTAGTTTCTTTTATTTGTTTACCTTTTGTATAATTTCCCCCCCCCCCTTTTTAAAGTATTTTAACCAGGAATGTCAGACCATTGATTTTATGACATTTGTCTTCTGCAATATTATCATATATGGCTTTATTTTACCTTGTAAACACTACTGTATCTGGATTTCAACCATTTTGAATGTTGTATTTTTACCATTATGCCTGTGGAAATATTAAGAAAATATTGTGAGAAACTTTCACAATATTTTCTTAATATTGTGCTCAAGCAGAGGGGTCACTTCTCTACAAAATGAATATGTAAGCCCTCGGAACAAACCAATGTAGAGATGCCAGTTGTGGAATGTCACTGAGGAGTTCAAACAAGGACCATGAGAAATGGAAAATCTCTTACAGGCTGCATGAGACCTGGAGACAGAACACAATGTGAGTTGACCTTGGAAGATATGACAAATATCTGCATGACTAAGCTCTGAGCTTGGCACAAGGAAAATGGTTGACACCAATAGAAAAGATCATAGGCCTTTCCTTAATATTTCTGACGTGGTAAGCATCAAGGCCTTGATCATCATGTGGGAGGAGAAGGGAACGGAACATTACTGTAACTAAATGTTTTTCTATTCCAGGTTGGGTCAATTTGAGTGCAATTACTTCCACTTAGGACAGAAAACTTTGTGGCGTTGCCTGCTTCTGAGTCTTGAGGAGCAATTTTCACAGGTTAAATTTTGCAAACAAAACCAGCAATGTATAAAATAACCATAATGAAAATCTCTTAACAAAGCGTTAATATCAATCTCTGCGTGTGGACTCAACTGATTTATGACAAACAAGTTCTAACTGTTTGAGCAAACTGACCTAGAGACAAGCAACTCCAGTCACTGTTGATTTGGGGCATGCTGCCGGTTTATGAAGAATGAGAAATGATCCTGCAGAATACTTTATAGTGCTGGGGCAGATAAAATGCAGGCAGTTTTTTGCACAGAAGAAAAGGGGCAATAAAAGGAGATTTATTAGAGGTTGTCAATAAAATAATCATTCTTTTCTCTAATTCCAAGGATAATGCTGAGAAAAGGAAGTTCAAAGACAATGATATTAAGGCCCTGTATTTCAGATTCTAGATTCATTTTACAAAGTGGACAATTTTATGGAAAGAAGATTCACAAAGAATTAAAGTTTGGACAAAATCCAGCATTATGATTTTCCACAAAATCTTGAGCAAAACAATAAGCACTGTGCTTTTTCTTAGACCCATGCGGCATGATGCAATCTGTACAATGCATTAGCTTTGTAATAAGAAGCTTCAGATCCACGAGTCAGTGGTTAGCACTCTTGACCTATGATGTGGTAGGTACCTAAACCCATCCCAGTATAGCCATTTAGATGGTGTTGTGACACAGATCTGGCTGTGGGCATGGCCTGCAGAAGAGAACATCGTGACAGTGCCTTTGGCACTTTCTTCCTAAGTAATCTGTTAACCTATCAACACATTTCACTATATGATCTTTGGAATAATGAAACTTTAATTATTCAGATACCTTCAAAAATTGGAACCTCACACACTTCATGCATTTTAGATATGTGATGAATGTTTGGCGGACTGAGAATTAGTAGCCTTGAGTACTCGTAAACTGGGGATGCACTGGGGCATTTTCATTGGCCCACTAAGGGGAAAAGAGGAGAGGGACGCTCTACTTTCTTACACATCGTACAGTGAACAAGAGAAAGCATGCTTCTTCACCTGAGCAAATTAATCTAAGCCTGATCTTGCTTAGTTTACAAGAGAAAATCTTCAAACAATTGTTAAGAGTAGAGGAGAATGTCATGCCAGTTATAAAGTTTCCCCAAATCATATAGCCAACAATGCTTTACCACAGGTTTTCAAAAGATCTTTTCCCTTCTCAACACTTTGCCACTTGCTCATTTCCAAAAACAGTTCTGCTGCTGCTGGCAAATTCTCTGTGCTCCTGTAAAAGGCCTAGTGTCCTGAGCCACAGAAACAGGCGCTGTAAAATGGGAGAACATTTGCTTTCACTTCTCTAAGAAACATCCATGTACTATAAGGATTAAATCCATATCCATTTGTTTAAAAGTTCTCTTATCTCCCAAAGCCAAATAGTTACACCCTAAGATGGACACCTAAGTTAGTCAGGGTGGACCACTAAGACATCTCCCTAGGGACTGTCGTTTCAAGGAGAAATAAGACCCAAGGGTTGGAGACACCTCTAGTTGGTAAAAGCCAAAACCATGAGGCTGTCTGACTCCTGGAGAGATTATTTACATGCCAAAGGGTTCAGTTAGGATTCAGGTCCATTATATTTCAGGAGGGAACAACTGCCCCCTTCCCCTTTATAAGCAGAAGTTAGTCATTTCCCCCCATATCTTGCCTATGAAGTGTCCAGCTACTCATTAGGACAACTGACCTGGCTCTCATCAGGTTGCTCTAGGGGTAAGGACTAGGACAATGGGCACCAACAGACATATTACTTACTGGGAGGCATTTAATGAGAAATCTGTCTCTTATCTAGAATACCCTATGTACACATTCAGGATTAAATCAATAAAAATGAATGTTAAAAGCCAGTGGGAGCTATCTTTCACCATTGCCTTTATTTCCTCCTGTTCTCCTTTTCTGGTTTAAATTGCCCCAGAAAAATATTTTATATTTAGAGACAAATTGTACATTTTAATATGATATTTAAATTATGTAAGCCTATTTATATTTTTACATTTGATATAGTTTTTTTTAACAACAAAAGGAATATCATGGGAATATTTCTTCCATGGGATCGTGGAAACCTGTGCTTTAGTATCTCATCCGCAACAATTAATCCTGGCTCTACATCTCAAGAATTGTGTGACACAAGAAAAGAGTTAGTTCCTCCTCTGAGGGAGTGATAGCAATTTTAATTGCCTTTAGATTGGTATAATGATAAAAATAAAAATTTAGCCATAAATTCACCAAAGAATTCATAGCACATATTCAGAATTTAATAAATGGAAGAACCCTTTGTTTGCTAATAGAAATTGTTAGTACTTTAAATTAAGTTAGAATTAAAACTTGGAAGTGAAGGAATACTTCACTTGCTGGTGAGTAGATACACATAAAGACACTTCTCTGAACATCAGCACTATTTTGTTTCTTTTCAATTATTTTATTGAGGTCATAGTGGGGGTTATAACATTATGTAATTTCATGGTACATTATTGCTTATCAGTTTCTGTATAGACTGCATCAGGCTCACCACTAATAGTCTAGTTTTTATCTGTCACTATACATATGTGCCCGTTTACCCGTTTTTTCCAGCCCTCCAACCCTTCTCCTCTGGTAACCACTGATGTGTTCTCTTTGTCCACATGTTTGTTTGTCTTCCACATGCGAGTGAAATCATGCAGTATTGGTTTTTCTCTGTCTGGCTTGCTTCCATGTCTTGGCTATTGTGAATAATGCTGCAGTGAACATAGGGATTTATAAACCTCTTTGAATTGTTGACTTCAAGTTCTTTGGATAAACATCCCGTAGCGGGATAGGTAGGTTGTTTGGTATTCTATTTTTAACTTTTTGAGAATTCTTCATACTGTTTTCCACAGTGGCTACACCAGTTTGCATTCCGACCAGGAGTGTATGAGTATTCCTTTTGCTCTGCATCCTCTCCAACATTTTTTATGTTTTGTCTTGGTAATTATAGCTGTTCTCATCAGCGTAAGTTGATATCTCATAGATTTGATTTTCATTTCCCCAAAAATTAGTGATGTTCAACATTTTTTCATGTGTCTGTTGGCCATCTGGATATCTTCTTTGGAGAAATGTCTGTTCATATCCTTTGGAGCAGAAATAAAGAAATGGAAAGATATTCAATGTTATGGATTGGAAGAATACACATAGTTTCAATGCTCAGGGGCTGGCCAGGGGGTGCAGTGGTTAAGTGCACATGTTCTGCTTTGGCGGCCCAGGGTTTGCCGGTTGGGATCCCAGGTATGGACATGGCACTGCTTGGTGAGCCATACTGTGTTAGGCATCTCACATATAAAGTCGAGGAAGATGGGCACGGATCTTAGCTCAGGGCTGGTCTTCCTCAGCAAAAAGAGGAGGATTGGCAGCAGACATTAGCTCAGAGCTAATCTTACTCCAAAAAAAAAAAAAAAGTCCATATTAGTGAAAGCAATCTACAGATTCAATGCAATCACAGTCAGAATCCCAATGACATTCTTCACAGAAATAGAGCAAAGAATCCTAAAATTTATATGGAACAATAAAAGACCCCAAATAGCCAAAGCAATACTGAGAAAAAGGAACAAAAGTGGAGGCAACACAATCCCTGACTTCAAAGAATACTACAAAGCTATAGTAATCAAAACAGCATGGTGCTGGCACAAAAACAGACACATAGATCAATAGAATAGATTTGAAGGCCCAGAAATAAAACCACACATCTATGGGCAGCTAATCTTTGACAAAGGAGTTGAGAACATACAATAGAGAAAGGAAAGTCTCTTCAATAAATGGTGTTGGGAAAACTGGACAGTCACATGCAAAAGAATGAAAGTAGACCATTATCTTACACCATACACAAAAATTAACTCAAAATGGATTAAAGACTTCAATGTAAGATCTGAAACCATAAAACTCCTAGAAGAAAATATAGGCAGTACACTGTTTGACATCAGTCTTAGCAGCATCTTTTTGAATACCATGTCTACTCAGGCCTGGGAAATAAAAGAGAAAATAAACAAATGGGACTATGTCAGACTAAAAACCTTCTGCAAGCAAAAGAAACCATGAACAAAATGAAAAGACAGCCCACCAACCAGGAGAATATATTTGCAAATCAAGGGGTTGATTTCCAAAATATACAAAGAACTCATACCACTCAATGACAGAAAAAGAAACAAACTGCTCAAAAAATGGGCAGAGGGTACGCCCAGACATTTTCCCAAAGAAGTAGTCTTGTTTCTTTACCATGCAAATCCAATATCTTCCACCGTAGTATCATTTCTATTACTCTCAGAAAACAAGGATCTTTATGGAGGAACGTGGAGGGGACTCACTACTCTTTTACATTACTATTATTTTTCTCTTCGTGGATTGCTGCTGCTGCTGCTGCTAATTGTCTCTTAACCAATGCTGTCTGATATTTCTCTTTGTCTATCTGAATTTCTTCCTCTTCTAATAATCTACTTGCACAGGCGGTCATGGGTCCTGAAGTAGCTCTGCTGCCCTCAGGAAAGTGGTTCTTGATTTCAAACACATTCTTGCTTCATCAGAGAACACAAACAATGATATGAAGTTCAAGGTTTGAGGCTGGAAAGGCAAAGTCCCACAGTAATGTTTAGGTTTTTCTTTTAGTGCACGCCTAACTCTTCAACACATCTTCACACGTGATAATTTCCAAAACTTCCTGAATAGCAATGTAAATCAGGTTCCTGTTCTTTCTATAGGAATCTATGTTTTCATGCAAATTAAAGGATATGGTTTCTTATTAATGCTCAGTGTCCCTGAATATTAGCAAACAATCAGAAGCTGAACTACCTGGTATAAATTAGAGAGATCAAAAAAGTATGATGAACTAATTTGTGAGTGTATTTAGCAAAATCTCATCTTTTACAGAAAACATATTCTATGGCACTTGCAATTAGAATAACTATTTTCCCTGAACTGAGATAAACCTTTGTTCTATTAGATATAGAAGGCCACTTTTATCTGGAAAAAATAGGAGGGAAAAATGAGAATTTTAAGTTGGAGTTGAAAAATAGTGGGTTAAAAGTTAAGAGAACAGAGTGGAAGTATTTGTACTTGATCTGCTAAGGATCCAAGCTTAACTGCATTTATAAAAAGGGCTTGGACTGTTGTGAAGTCACCATGGACACGGTGAAGATTACAAAATGAGTATTAAGTTTCAAAATGATTTACTCAGATCAAAATTATTAAGTAAAATTTTAAAACTTATTTGTCAAACATGTAAGAAACTCTGTGTCTTTGGAAACATAATCATATTATTGATATGGGGATCATAAATTTTATCTACTATTATTAGAATGGTATTCACCATGAAATAATATACCACTGAGAAAAAAATATAGTGAAGGAGTCTTTAAAAAGTTTCTATAACATAAGAAATTATGGAATGAAGATCTTCCATAGAGTCATATTAGTTCTGAAATAACATGGGTGAAATGTTATTGATTTTTATCTGTTGTAAATATTCCATCATATTTATTTCATTTTAGGGAACAAACACATATTCCTAAGAGTTGCTGAATATTAACAGATATTTTCCCCATAAGGTATTAAACTTAGCAGCCACAAATCCATCTCCTCCAAGAGTTAACAGAAATCTTATCTTTATCGTTGTGGACAGATTATTTTACACATTTCCTCCTTATGAATAAGAATTAATCAATTCGATATTTTTTCCCCAAAGAACACATTGTCAGTCTAGGAATTAGAAGGCAGATACCTTGATTGTTGTTTAAGTCATTAATTTACCTAAAATTTATTTGAGTCTATTTTTAGGAAAATGAGGAAAATAGTTTTGTATGGAAACCAGTAGAAGATAATAAATGCTAATGATGAATTCAAATGTTATAAAATGTTCTCACATCTACAATTAAAATTGTTGAGTTTGCATTTTCACTCTGCATTACAGTCCATCTATCTAGACTGTGGAAGTTATGTTGTGATTTTCACAATTTTGTGTCTCTGGGTAGTTGCAAACTTGATGTTTAAAACTGAATGTGCAATGTAACAATCATACCATAGTAGCTATATTTTACTGAGTGAGTACTAGGCTCCAGGCCCTGAGATAAACGCTTTGTCTGAGCTATAAATCACCTCTTCCTTGGACAGCATAGTGTATTATGCACTCAGATCTTTATATGATGATAAGAACTTGGAGGCTGAAGGTGTTTA
Organism: Equus caballus; assembly: GCF_041296265.1. Lineage (NCBI taxonomy): Eukaryota > Metazoa > Chordata > Mammalia > Perissodactyla > Equidae > Equus > Equus caballus. The sequence goes on from NC_091685.1 coordinate 52,690,996, forward strand.
AGAGATTTATCTGAGGTCACACCCTAATAAGTGGCAGGACATGGATTAACAATTGCATCTATATGACTCACAACCTATTCTTCATACTCTACATTCTGCTTTTTCCATTAGTTAGAGAAATTGTAGATCTTAAGTAGTTTAAAAAGAAATGTGGAGTTACAAATTTTATTCAAGGCCAGAGGTCCACGATGCTTCTTTGAGAAATGGATGTTTATGTGTAATAACCTGCTCTAAGCAGGGGATCACGTCATTAATCAGAATTGCTCCCTAACTGCTGTGGCCAGGTGAGGGTTAGTGGCGTTTTTCAGGATCTTATGGCACTACTAGAGGAGAGATCCATTTTTCAACTGACATTGCCAGGAAAAATTTAAAATACACCTCCTACCCTGCCAACATGTTGAACTTTGACCCAGGTGTATCTACATAGAGAATCCAAACAAACAAAAACCCATATAGGCTCAACCATAGAACTGGTTGCTTGATTAAACAGAACTAAATTTTACCCCGACTCTTCAATTCCAAGAACAGGCAGACTGGAATTGGCAAAGCCTTCTTCAGAAATCAATGGACAATTTGGCACTTAAAGAACTATGCACTGAACAGCGTAATAAACAATCACAATTTCAGTAATAAGTTTCCTGACACAACAGACTGGCACTTTGCACAGTCGTAATGAGAAAACAGCAGCTGAGGAACCGCAGAAAAGGAGCTAGACTTTACTGGAATACAGATTATACTGAGCTAATTAATGATTTTCACAAATGCCTTGTTGATTAGATATTAAAGTAAAAATCCCTTATATACTTTCTATATTTAGGGACACCATATAACTTTTCATCCAAGCCAGGATTTTTCTGATAATGAAGAAAGCTCTATATTTATTTTTCTAAGACAACAGGAGGAAAGACGGGCTCACTTGAGCAAAGCAGGATACACGATTCTCTTATTTATAGTTGTCACGTATTAGTGTGTAGAATCAAGAAGTCAAAAAATGCTTTGGAGTTGGAGAAATCATGACTACTGGGTCAACCTTCAGTTGTGTGATTTTGGGTGAATTAATTACTTTCACTGAAAAATGAAAAGAATCAAAATACCTAACTTGAAGGCTTGTGAGAATTAAAAATTATATCTATAACATAATTAACACAGTGCCTGGCTTGTTTAAAATACTCAATAAGGAGACATATTTAGAATCCTACTTCTCATTGTGTAGCTTAATTTATTATCATCAATCTATTTGTAATATTGATGTAACTCTGAGTGTTGGGATCCTATGTTTTGAAACTTGAAAAGGGATAGAAAGCTCTGACTCTAATCTACCAAACTTCTACGCTCAGATCGGTCAAAAGTAAATCATACTGGGCCGGCTCCGTCGCCGAGTGATTAAGTTTGTGCGCTCCGCTGCAGCGGCCCAGGGTTCGGATCCTGGGTGCGGACATGGCGCCACTCGTCAGGCCACTTTGAGGCGGCGTTCCACATCCCGCAACTAGAAGGACCTACAACTAAGATATACAACTATGTACGGGGGGGTTTGGAGAGATAAAGCAGAAAAAAAAAGTAAATAGTACTCCTTAAAAATTCTGTCTTCATAAGATTAATTATATATAGGTGTATTGAGTCTAAGGATCAAAGTAATGATATTCTACTTTGACTAGTGAAAAGCAATAGGATGTCCATATTAATATGATTAGAAGGAAACATTAGAATTAAATTGGTTTAATAAAGTCCAATTCATTCAATAATCTGAAGCAAAAATGTACTATTTTAGTATATAAATAAAATAAGAAAGTGATATTATGTATAGTTAAGAAATAAAATAAACACTGAACTTCAGTTAATTAATACATGTGAAATAGATTTTAGAAACATGGATTTAAGATATGAAAACTTCAGAAAAGTAAAGTGGAATTAGTTTCCAATTTTCAAGATTTACTTACTTCACCTCTTGTAAGCCAAAGCCAGTGATTTTTTTTGAATGGTTAGCGACCCATATCCACATTCAGGTATGTCTATAAGTGTTGTTTGCTTTTGTTTTTGCATATACTATATATTATTTACTTCTCAGCATTTAATATAATGACAATTGTGTAATTCCAAGACTAAGAAATTTAATGGGGCAAATTCTTAGTTAAAATGTTCTCTCTTACTTTGTTTTTAAGCAACTATAAGCTAAAGGATCAAAACTGTAACAGAAAACGTAAAAAGAGTACATGTTATTTTGCTAGGATAGCGCTCTTACAACTTGTGTATTCTCATAGCTATAACACAGCATAGGAAAGTACAAATGAGGTGATCTATTTTTTTCAAGAAAGTTTTAAAGATATACAATTTAAGGGCATAGTTTCTTCATTTTTCACAGCGCAATCCATTTGCCAACCCTTTTAGCCTTTCCCTTTTCAGAACCCTGAACAACCAAGCTACATCTTACTGTGAACAAATTAGTTTTGACACCTTGAGACATTTAATTATTTGCAAAAGTGAGTCAGATGAAGGTGAAGTTGAGAGAAATGTTTTAAGCTCTAGGAAGATATATATGCTCAAAATTCCGTTAGTGAAAAGTCCATAAATAAACATAATGGAAATGTACAAATAAAGTTTCAAATTTTTAGGAAATGAACATATTACAAAACAGAAATGTAAGGTTTAGCAGGTAATCAGAGTTTTTACATCCTACTATTCAGAAGTCTTTTTCAGAGGTGCAGGAAATCTCAGAGAACGAAGTGCATGTGGTGTTCATTTAGCACAGCCATTCATTTTACAGTGGCGGGAACTGAGGTGCAGAGAGGGTAAGGGATTTGCCAGGAGGTTAGGGTCACTTGCCAGTGTCTATTAAATTCAGTGAGAGAAACAACATCTAGGTTTCTTATTTGCCCTATATTATTTTATTAATTTCATTTGCCAATAACAATAGCAATTTAGGGGCATCTGAAGTCTGATGCTATGGATAACCTTTTTAATGAGAAAGTTGTGCTAATTAAATTTGTATAATCATAAAAACGGTATAGCTAATTTTTCCAAATACATCTATGGCTATGCTGATTTAAATGGCTATAATTCGAGAATTCTGAGAATTTTTAATCTATTAACTATTCCATTCATTTGTTAATTATTAGTAAATGTTTATTAAATGAACTATTTTGTGAATATGTGTGTGTGTGTGTGTATGTGTATTCTAAAGTTCGTTTTCCCTTACAATTTTTACAATCTTAAAAAAGTGTTAGGGGCTGGCCCCACTGCCTGGAGGTTGAGTTTAGCACACTACGCTTCAGTGGACTGGGTTCTATTCCCAGGCACAGACCTACACCACTCATCAGCAGCCATGCTGTGCCAATACAGGAAGATTGGCACAGATGTTAACTCAGAGTGAATCTTCCTCAATAAAAAGAAAGCAAAAGAAAGACTGCCTTCTTCTGAGAGTGATACTAGTTTAATTTGGTACATAAAATTAATATTTCAATTGATGTTTATTCATATTCATCCATGTAAGGTAAAATGTTTTAAGATATGAGATGCAAAATATATCATGAAAACACATTTTATTTTTTGTATTTTGGCCTGTCAGTATATTTAAGATATAATGTGAAATATAATTAAGCTTTTTGCATTAAAGTGTATGAGAAACATTATCACATCATTTTTATCATACTTATAAGTGTAGGTATATTCAGCTTGAAACTGTTAAAAGTAAGTCTAGATAAGTCTAGGTAGAAGTGTCAATAGAAAAATACAAGCAGAAATATATAAATATCATATAATAAAAGAGACTATAAGTCTAGGACAAAATGTCCTTTTTATATATGCTGATTTTTTTCTGTTCACGATTCACACATGAATATTCTGCATACATTATATTCCTTAATATTGAAATACCTGGAAATTTTCTTTAAACGTGCCCAAATTCAAAGTTACTAATTGTTTTAATGAAGACATTCGCTACTATTTTCTAAATGAAAAGGGGTAATGTTATTTTAGAAATACTGCGGACTTTCCTCCTTTTGTGATAATTCGTCTGGCTTACTTTTCATAGTCATTTTCATTTTCCATTTCATTACAGTATTATGAAATGTTTATAGAATCCCCCACTATAATAAAAAGATTGGTAGATTTCTAATCGCATTAAATGATGCATACACGTATCTTTGTTTTGTAAAATATATTTTAAAAATACTCCTTTTTTAATGCTGAATGATGAAGTTGTAGAACTACTCCCACATCCGGGAAGCTGTGGATTATCCACGTATCTAGCTGTGCATAGCTCTATAGATTTATTCTTTGTCTATTTATTGCATCGTTGAAATGTTTTTACAGAAAAAATTCTCTTAGCAAGATTATAATAAAAATTACTTCGACTTTTGAAGAACAGAGTCTTTCATGATTAATGACACACAAAGTTCTGCTCGAAGTTTCCTTAACATCTCAATAAAGTATTTTGATATTTTACAATTATTCTGATGCTATAGAATCACATGTGATTTGTTGTCTATTTAATTATTTTTATTAATTTCTATTAAGGTAATTTTCCATTTATTTGTTTGAAAAATTCTATGTTCACAGTTAATTTGAACAAAACTTTACTTCTCTAGGAAGGAAAGTAGGGAAAATTGTCAACACGTTATATAACTAAGGACAATATTCAACACAGTAAGCAAAGATGGGAGTAGTCATTTTTTTCAGACAATAACTAGCAGCAAATACTTCGATACTATAATTGACATCCATAAACTACTTTCCTTGAAGCATCTAAAAGTAATTTGTAGAAATTACTTAATTAGCCTCTCAGCAGTTCCTGGCAGTGGATTGCATTTTAATTACAGTGTACTTTGTATTCACAGTATTGATGGAGAGCATGAGCGCAGATATCTGTACAGCGCTACATGTGCAAAGGAAGCCGGGACCCGGTCAATAGGAAACCCTGCACGGGCACATTCCTCACACTTGTTCGCTAAGGGGGACAGGTAACCAAGGTTGTTTTGTGTACTCTTCCTCCTCGTTAGTTTAGGTTTCCCCCGAAATATCTCACCGACTTTCACATTTTTTCTGTTCTCTTTGCTCTCTGTCACAGACAAAAAAATTTAGATGTTTTGAAAAATAGCTCACTGAGAATATACACTTCATGTTGTTTTCATAGGCTAAGAAAGAGGGAGAGACAGATACAGAGGGAGACACAGAGGGAAAGAGTACAAATTTAGGAAAAGTCATTGGCAAGTGAAATTAAATGCCCAAAGCATGAAAGCTTATAGAAAGTTCAGGAGATACTTCTTACATTTGATGAGTCCAGAGTGGACAATACATCAGAAGTGTACTAAATTGAGTAATTGGAACAAATGCTTCTTTCCTTTCTGTATCCAGGCAGTTGGTCACATAACCCTGCATTTTCTCCCTTTAGAGGCAGAGGTTATTTCCCTAACCTTTGTCTTTGGACTGGGGCATGTGGTTCCCTGATTCAAAGGATGCTAGCAGACATTGTGCAAATTGAGGCTTAAAATGGACTTGCACAGTTGGACTTTCCTTCATGTGGTTCTTGTATTGCCACAGTAAGAAGATGTCTCTGGGGCCCATCCAGTGGCATAGCAGTTTACTTCGCATGCTCCGCTTCAGAGGCCCACGGTTTGCCTGTTCCGATCCTGGGTGTGGACCTACACAAACTTATCAAATCATGCTGTGACAGGCATCCCACATATAAAGTAGAGGAAGATGGGCAAAGGTGTTAGTTCAGGGCCAATCTTCCTAGCAAAAACAGGAGGTTTGGCGGTAGATGTTAGCTCAGGGCTAATCTTCCTCAAAAAAAAAAAAAAAAGAAGAAGAAGAAGAAGAAGATGCCTCTGCTAGCCTGCTGATACATAGAGGATGGGAGACAGATGAAAGAAACTGGCAATCTCCAGCTTGGAGCTAAGCCCAGATGAGCTCACCCTAAATAAACTTACGTACAAACGCACAGATGAAAATGAATGATTCCCATTTCAGGATCCAGAATTTTGGGGTAGTTTGTTTCACAATATTATTTTGGCAACATTTGACCGATATAGAATGACACAGTGGGAATTGTAAGTTAGATTCAAGATATAGAGAGACTTTTATTTTAGATTTCATTTTTCTATAAGAAACTGTTCATTTTTGCATTTGTATACGCATTCACATGTTAGGGATAAACTCAACAAGAGCTTTAATTTACAATTTGATTTCAGTGTCAGTATTTAGAAGGCTCTATTACATGGTGACTTCAACATTGTTTCTGGTCTTGACCTTAAAGAAACAGACAGCCAATTATTTCTCCAGCAAAAATGGCTTCACCTAGGATCAGCAAAGAACTGCAATTTGGAGTCTGCAACTATGGCGAGCCACATGCAAGTCCTGAGCAACAAGGGGAGGAGAAACTCTCTTATAGAGAGGCAAAGAAAGTTGGGAGAGCTATTGTAAGCAAAAAGTCCATTGGAGGAGACTGGGAGATCAAAGCGTGGCGGCTTTTCATTGGCTGTGTTGTGACAGTCTCTCCTTGGCTATTACTGGGCAGGAAGAGGAAGTCTTCTTCCTGTTGGGCTCTGCAATGGTTAATACATGTGAGAGCTCTCCTTTCTGGCCTCTCAATTCTATTTTAAGTGAGGTTTCTGTTTATTGATTTTCACACTGCTATTGCTGATCAAGCATATTCTTGACTAATAACTGTGAAATCTTTTAGGTTGCCTTCATTTCAAATTAGAATAAAACACCAATACCATGAGCAAAGCTTGTTGGTAAAATTATTGCTAATAGCTATATATTGACTTTCAGATATTGGTGAAATATTTGAGTCACACAAATGTTAAAGCTCATGAAACAAGCATGATGAAGTCCATGAGTGAGGAAAGAATTGCAAAAATTTAATACTCTTTTAACCCTTTATTTGTGACTATCACATAGCCTAATGTTACAGAATTACTGAATGTGGGCAAGAAAGAAGCCCATTTTCATTATCTTTCCTCAAAGACAAGACACTAGTTAAAAATGATATTAAAAGCACATTTTCATGTAGTTACAATTTTTTTTCTGGGGATGAGACCTTTTAAGATGTACCTTAGCAATTGTATCTCAATAAAGCTGAAAAAAATTTTTGCCTTGTCACAAACTTGTACATGATGTTGAAAGAAAATGAAAAAGCAACTACTTATGGTGTTTCTGATATGATACATCATGAAGTATATTTGCTAAAATATTTAATCTAAATATAATTAATTCCTTAAACCTTGTTTCTAAATTATAGGAAATAAATGGAATTAAGAAGAAATCATTAAGTAAATCCCGAAGCAGGACAAGCTATAAGACAACTGTCATTCGTTCATAAGAAATTGATGTCACAAAATAAAAAAGTTGAATCAAGTTGAGAGTCGAAAAGTGACTAAGAAGATATAACAACCAAATTCAACGAGTGAAATTAAATTGTATCATATATCTAAAAATATTTATGAAGTCATTGTTGGGAAAACTCAGAGCATAAATATACTATCTAGGCATGAAGTATCATGGAATCTATACGTGAATTACAAGTGATTTAAAATAAATAAAAGAGATACAGAGAAAAAGAGAGAGAGGATTTCAACAATATCCAAAAAGTAAGTTTAAATTTCTACTCACACACGAAAAAACAAATACTGTACTTTTTAAATAATACCACAAACTAGGGACAAATTTTATTTTACAACCAGTCATAATCGATATGTTGCTGGAACCACTCGTTGACAGTCAAGGGGATTCTAATTTGCTACTTGCTCTAAAGAGCCCTTAACATTTTATATCAGGAAAGGTGCATTATTCAATGTGTGTAAACTAAAAGGTATGTCTTCGTAGTTAAAAATTCAGAGATTATCTGTCTATTTTGAAAACCAATCACATCCTTCTTTGGCCACATTTCTTGATTCATATTGTAAGGATGAGTTTTAATCAGGCAGCAGGCGTATGAGAAACACTAGAAGTAAAAGACCTAATGAGGATAACCATCCAAACTCAATTCAGGAAATGTTTGGAAAGCATCTTCCCTGAGCTATGAACCCTTTTACTTTGTGAGATTATTTGAATCAATCTACTTGACCACAAACAATGAAATCTTTCAAGTCCAAGTGTGGAAAAAAAGAGAAATCTTTGTCAAGTTCATTTACTATTAGAGAATTAGGACAAACAACCTGGTGGCAGCCACTTCAGAGCTGACCAAAATCTAATGTGGTTCTCCACACCCCTCTGGAGAAAGTGGGTATTATGTAGAATGTTGCCATCTTGTGCATGCTATGAGATCCGGAAATGCTGAGAAATAATTTTCCTTTAAAAAATCTGACTAAAAACAACTTTTGTAATTTATATTTGATAACAAAAATTTTCCACTTTTAGATTTAATTCTTAATCTCAGAAGCTTATTCTTTTTAGCAACATTTGCCATTTATCTGGGCTTTGATGCGGAATTAATTTTAATATACACCCATTTCCTTTGGTAAAAATGTAAACTTGCAGCATCTCTAAATCATACAAATATAAAATTAATTATAAATATTAAATACATTATATTTAAATGCATATAACCATTTTTCAATCACCTTATTTAATTTTGAAATTGTCGACATTTTACTTTTTCAAATAAATTTTATCTAACTTTATCTTCTTCAAGTATTCAAGTACGTCAAATAATTTTGTTATGCTAGCTTAATTTTACCTTGTTTTCCATTTCATTTTTCACATATTCAGTTTACCTGTGTAAGTGTTCTAGTATTAGAAAGTCAAAGAAATTGGCAAGTTAGGATGCTTTCAAAGGGAAATTTAGTATTACTATCATCGATGGCAGTGATACTGTGAAGTATTAGAAATAACATACTAAATATTTGCAGATAGGGTGGCTATATAGAATGAGTCTTGAGTGAAGTGCGATGCTTTAGTCATACACTTTATTGTATTTGCTCATCTCTCAGAGGTATTCACTAAAACTGGGGCGCTAATCATGTGAAGAAATGCGCATTCTCCGTGCTTTAGAATTTCATTCCCTGTGTACCAAGTACAAAAACCTGTAGTTTTCTCAAGAAACTTTACCTTCAAACTCTCTACATAAAAGAGCATTATGAATATTTTTATCAGCTGTATTTTAACATTAAGTAAATAACTCAAATAAAGATTGGCTTGGCGTGTAACCGGTTTTAAGTGTGTCTAGTGGAAATTAGAAAGGTCTTTTTCTTTAAATGATAGATTTGTGATCACTGACTTAGCCTCCGTATCTGTCACTGGTCTGTTCAGTTGTCTGTTTCCTCATGAGTGAGACTGGGTAGGTTGTTGCTAGGAACTTACTCACTCTGCTGGGTCACCCAGTGTGTTAGTGAGCAAGAGCTCAGAAGCGTCTCTATGATCTTATTTCTGAAGCATCGATTGTGAGGCCTCCTCTTTCACTTCTCATTTACTTTACTTGATTGTTCTCTCTTTTCTTCTGTCAGGTGTTCTGTCTTCTAAGGGTTGGTCAATTTTATTTTTTCAAAAAATTGACTCATCCTTTTGATCTTTTGTCTTTCTCCTCTATTTCCTTTCTTCTGTTCTCACCTTTGTGACTTCCATCCTTCTGTTAGCTTTGGATTCAGTTTTCCCTTTTCCTAGTTCTGTGTGTTGTCACTTAGGTTGTCAATTTGAGGTCCTTCTTCTTTAAGACATTACAAGTTGATCACTGCAAACTTCCCTCAGTATTATTTTTGCTGCATCCCATAATTTTGGTGTGTTTTTAATTCTTTTTGTTTGTCTTGAGCTATTTTTTAATTTCTCTCTTGATTTCCTCTTTGACCTAATGTCTGTGTAAGAGGCTGCTGTTTAATTTCCATCTCTCAGGAATGATCCAGGTTTCCTCCCGATATTGATTTCTAGTCTCACGCCATTGTGTTCAGGACAGATGCTTGGTATGATTTCAATCGTCTTAATTTTGTTAAGATTTGCTTTGTGACCTCAAACGTGATCCCTTCTGGAAAATACTCTGTGTGCTCTTGAGAAGAAGGTGTATTCTGCTGCTCTTCAATAAAATGTTCTTAGTATTTAATGTCGTTTATTTCTACCGTGTCCTTATTTTCCGTCTGGATGTTCTATCCATTGTTGAAAGTTGGGTCTTGAATTCGCCGACTTTCAACTTGTATAATCTAGTGTTCAGAATACATAAATATCTCTTAGAACTCAATAATAAAAGACAAATAAAACAATTAAAATAGGCAAATGGTTGAAATAGACATTTCTCCAGAAGATATGCGGATGGCCAATAAGCACAAGAGAGATGCTAGATGTCATTCATGATTAGGGAAAGGGAAATTCAAACCACAATGTGCTACTGTTTCGAACTCAATGTGTAGGCTGTATTCAACATAAAGGAAAATCACAAGTGTTGGTAAAGATGAGGAAGAAGGGGAGCCCTCATACATCACTGATGGGAACGTAAAATGATGCAGCCACTGTAGAGCACAGCTTTGCACTTCTTAACATCTTCAAGCAATCATTGCCTTTGAGTTGGACAGTCCATTGTGAGGCATCTCCAAAAGAACATGGAAAACATATGTTTGCGGGAAAACCTGTCCATGAACATTCAAAGCAGCATTATTCACAGTAGCCCAAAAATGAAATAAACCCAATTTTCCACCAAATTATGAACACATAAAGCAAATGTGGCATATTGATACTATGGGATATAACACAGCCCTAAAAAGGAAGAAAGCACTGCCACGTGCTAGGCCCTGGATGATCCTTAAAAAAGTGTGCTAATTGAAGTGGTACACAGAGCCACAGATTCTATGATTCCATTTGAATGAAATGCCCAGAATAGCAAATCTGCAGGGAGAGGAAACAGATAAGGTCTGTCTGTGGACTTGGGTTAGGGCAAAGCACAGAGACAGCGAGGCTGGGTTTCTTTGCAAGGTATTAAAAATGTTCTGGAATTAGATAGTAGTGATAGCCACACAACATTATCATTGTCCTAAACGTCACTGACTTGTGTACTTTCAAGTACTTAAAATGGTGTATTTTATGTTGAGCAGATTTTCTTCAGTGAAAATTTGAAATTAGGGTAATTCATGAAGCTATTAGGGGTAAGGCACGGTGTAGCCCTGAGAGTAAACAGCTGATTAGGGTCTAGAGGCAAGTACTATAATCTCACAAGCAACAGTCTGAGATCCAGTCCATAGTCATGGTCTCCACCTTGAAAAGACCAGCCAAGAAAATAGCTCAGTGGTCTTGGGGGCCCTGGGAATCTGTTCAGAGATCTCAGTAATACTGGGCAGTATTCTCACCTCTTGGACTCTCTGGTGTAGGTAGGTTTGAACTTGTCAGTTGCTGATGTACATGCAGGTGGTAGACCATGGGAGGGCCCCGACCCCTCCTTCCTTGGCCAGTATAGATAGTCTGAGGGCAGGTGGTTTCCTAAAATCATTTGGCAGAGACTTAGGCGACTGTCCCACAAGGAGTAGAATAGAGTCTCATGGAGCTGCTGTCCGTGTTGGGTTATGTTTGTCCACACTTCTTGGTGGCCTCAATTACCTGATTTTCTGTGGCTAGGGCCACTCCCCTATGCCACTCCAGTCATCCTAGTAGAACAGACATATCTCTTTGGGTCGGTGGTAGCCTGTCAGGGCAGGAAACTCAGGGACTCCAGGTCTGTGGGATACAGCTCTAGGGGCAGGTCCGTAGAGACAATGATGTACTGCAGAACATCACCTGCGGAAAGCTGATCAGAGGATGTGGGGGAGAGCGGGGTACCAGGGAGCGCCTTGTGACGTGCGCCCACAGGAAGACCGAAAGTAGATGTTCCTGCTATGAAATATTCACCGGCTCTTGGGGGTCAAAGCAGTGATTGGTGCCCATCCACTGGCTTCCTGTGCTCTACGATTCCAGGTGGTGCAACCAAAGGGTGTGTGGGCTAAGAGCTGCTTGTGCCCGGGCACAGAATCACCAAGGTGGCCTCAAAGGCTCCCCCAAAACGACTCCTCAAAAAGCAGTTGGGGCAGAAAATGGGTGGAGCATATTTAAGGGAAGCTTGCAGCAAAGATGTTGTTCGATGGAGCTGGCTAAATTTGAGTATCTCAGCAGGGCAGGCACTTCAGCTGGGGTACCGGTGATTGAAAGCCGTGTGACAGGCCCAACAGTTTCTGAGTCCGGAGGCTGGGCAGCCCGCTCAGCCCACTGGACTGATGAAGTGGTGCTTACGAAGCCTCTTGCTGGCCTTGTGGAAAGCAGGGGAGTGTGGTGGGAGAAGTCGTGATAGTGTCAGAGGGAGTCATGGCGGGGATTGCGGTGTGGAAGGGGGAGAATTGGAGGCAGGTGCAGTGGATCTGGGCCCGACGACGGTCAGGAAGGGAAACCCGGGTGTACCTGGGCCAGCAGGGGACCAGCAGAGTCATGTGTCAAAACCAGACGGCGGGCCCCAAAAGGAGCCTCTTATGCTAAGTCCTACCTCACCAAACTGAGTTTTGACTTCATTAGATTTTCGACTCTCCCGGAAACAGAATCTTAAACCACTGGATCAGGAATCCCCCAATCAGCACTAGATAGGTGTTCCACATCGTAGACTCCTGCTGTCCCTCCCGTGAGGAAAGTAACCTTGCAATAAGCCAGCCACCTTCCCGCCTGCTGTGACTTCTTTTCCTTCTCCCTTCTGCCTTTCAAAGTCTTTCATTCCGTACAGCTCCTTGGAGCTCCTTTCTATCTGCTAGATTGGATGCCTCTGGGTGCAGGAATTGGTGAATAAAGCAATGAAGTTCTTTAGACTTACACAGTTGCATTTTGTTTCTTAACGGCTTGGTGGCAGCAGTGGGATTGGAAGGAGACTTCTCATGGCTTCGGGGATGAGAAACCCAAGCGTTGGTAGCCATAAAGCCTTTGGATTCTACGTCTTTTTTCCTGTTTCTGAGGGCCATGGGTAAGCATCTTGTGTATCTCAGATCCGCTGTCCTTGCATTGAGCTCCTGATCTAACTGTCTTTCCAGGCGCAGGTTAACGGGCCAGTCAAGTCTGACAGGATGCTCTGGCAGAGCATCTGTCTCAGCCCTGGGTTAGTCCACAGTGCCAGTCAGAGTCTTAGCAGGCAGCTTGAGTTGGCAGATGGTTCCCTGGGACGCTGAGTCTCTAGCCCTTGGTTAGTCCACAGTCCCAAATTTGGTGGGGTCCGCTGATTCTGCCTGCAGTCCCAACTGTTAGGGTCTGCTGGTTCCGTGTGTAGTTCTGGCAAGGGGAGAGGGTGGCACAGACGTGTGCCATATCCACACCCGGTCCTTGAAAACTTCCCACATGCATTTGACACACATTTTTCTCTCCCTTGACTGGATGCAGATGTCGATAAGTTCTGAGGAAATGGCAAAGGCACAGTGTGGAGGAATTCTGGGACCCTGCGTGACTACTTGGAAGAGTGCTGTCCCCTCCACCTGAACACCACCCGGCACTACCAGAAATGAGAGGTGTCCTGTGATCGTGGATTGGAAGCCTCCATGTTGTTAAGATGTCAACTTCTTCAAAGAAATGAACCAATTAAATGCAGTCCTTATCAAAATCCCAATGACATTTTGTGCTGAAAAACACCCATCCTAAAACTCGTATGGAATCTCAAGTATGCCCAGATGTCTAAAATAGCCTTGAAAGGAAGTACTAATTTGGAGGACTCTCTTTTTACTGATTCAAAACTTGCTACAAACCTACAATATCAAAACAGCATTGTAATGGCGTAAAGACAGACACATAGACAATCGGAACAGAATAGAGAGCCCAGAAAAAAGATTGCCAAGGTTATTCAACAGGGGGAAAACAGTCTTTTCAACAAGTGGTTCCTGAAAAAGTGGATATCTTCATGCAAAAAATAAACTTGGATTCTTGCCTCACACCAGATATAAAACTTAATTCTCAGTGGATCATGGTCCAAATGTAAGAGCTGAAACTCTTTGAAGAAAACATAGGAGAAAACTTTCCACAATAGGATTTGGCAATGATTTCATGGATATGACACTCAAGGCATGGGCAATAAAAAAAAGAGTACACATGCCAAAATTCATGAATATTAAAACTTTTCTGCCTCTGAAGACAATATCAACAGAGTAAAAACACAACCCATGCAGCATGGGAGGCCATATTTGCAAATGATCTATCTGACAAGGGCTGAATATACAGAATAGATATAGAACTTCTAAAATTAACAACAAAACAAACAACCCAAATCAAAAACGAGCCAGGTCCTTGAATAGACTTTTCCTCCAAGAAGATAGGCAAATGGTCAACAAGCATATAAAAAGATGCTTAACGTGACTAATCACTGGGGAAATGTAAGTCAAAATCTCAATGAGACACCACCTCACATCCATGTGACGGCACTCCAAAAAATAGACAGTGAAGAAAGGACTCAAACAAATGTTGGCAAAGATGTGGAGAAATTGGACGCAGGTACACTGTGGCTGGAATGTAAAATGGTATAGTTGCTGTGGAAATCAGCATGGCAGTTCCATAAAACAATTAAAAAATAGAATCACTAAATGTCCCCTCAATTGTACTTTGGGATATATACACAGCACAGCTGAAAGCTTGGTCTCAAAGACATATTTGAACACCCATGTTCATGGCATCATTGTTCATGATCGCTGAAATGTGGAACAACCCAAGGATCCATCCAGGGGTGAATGGAGAAGCAACATGGGCATATAGATACACAATTGCATATTATTCATCCTCAAAAACTAAGGATATTCTGCGATATGATACAACATGGATGAACCTTTAGGACAATCAACCAGTCCCAAAAATACAGGCCTTGTGTGACTCCACTTATATGAAATTCCTGAAATGGCCAGATTCAGAGAGACGGACAGCAGATGCAGTGGTCAGGGGTGGGAGCAGAGGAATGGGAGTGACCGATGAGTGGGGACAAGGCTTCAGTTCTGTGGGGTGACAAGAGTTGTGAAGATGCATTGTGCTGATGGCTGCACCACCATGTGACTTTGGTCAACACACTGAAGATGCGCTTAATGAAATTAACGTGCTGAATGATGTGCACACAGAAAAATGGTCAAGACGGTAAGTTTTACATTGTGTGTATTTTAAGCGAATAAAAATATATTTTCTGTTAAAAGTGGAAATACAAAGAAATGAGCAGAGTATGATTTAGTGTTGCCATTCGTGCTCTTCCATTCTGACCCTGGTGTTTGTCTCAGCCCTTGTACCTGAGACAACTTTGATCAGACAAATGCTTTCATTCTGGGCCTAATACAACCTTGAAATCAGAATTAAACAAATCGCTTCAAAATTTTTGTTACAATGTATTTTTCAGAGAAAAACTAAGAAGACATTTTTAATATTAAATTTAAGTTTGTTTTATATTAGTTTCAGGTCTACAACAGAATGATTCAATATGTGTGTATATTGTGAAATGATCACTATAAGAAGTCTGGTTGACATCTATCATCAAGAGTTACAAATGTTTTTCTTGTAACGAGAACATCTAAGATTTACGCTATTAGCAACTGTCAAAATGCAATATAGTATTATTAATTCCTTGGCTGCTATAAAATAAGCACCATGAAACAATTCCAGTGTATCCATTTTATTATTAATTCACTGAATCTATTTTTTCTCAGAATCAATTAATTTCTATGCAAATGACTGAATTTGTTTTAATCTACATCATAATATACTGACTACAGGTTCTGACATTTTCAGTTTTGTTTAGGTGTTATTATTTCTAGCAAGTTAACTTTCCTGAATCTTCTCAGTCATATCAAAATATATTCTGATGTATTTCTTCTTCCGTCAATATTTAGTCAATGATAAAGTTGACCGTGTGCCATTTTAACCATTATCAGTTTTGCGTGCTGAGGGTGATTTTACCCAGTAGTAGACACCGTGTAGGTTCGAAGTCTCCTTGGAGGATAAGCAGTGGGGGGAGGTCAAAGCATGGTACTTGTTTCATTTGCTGAGGGTCCATTTTGACTTTGCTCTTACAAAACGTGTTCTTTGTCCATTTGGGAATCTGAAGCCCAGAAAGTTGGAGGGACTGGCCCAGACCTCAGGAGGGGGTCAGAATCCAGAAGATCAGGCAGGGCTCTGGCTTCCTTGGCCAGGGCTCAACCCCTTCCCTTCGGGTTTTCTTTGGAAACAGGGACCTCATGGTCCTAGGGGAGCCCTGCCCACCCCTGTACACGTGGGGTCATCTTCCTGTTCGCATCCAATCATGCACAGGCACACTCACACCGATTTCTCCTGTGTGGACCATGCAGGGACCCCAGGGAAGAGCAGACACCAGGGAAGTGACAAGAGGCCGAGGAGAAGGCGGTCGGAGGCAGCTCTGCCATGAACAGTAGCATCCATCCTCCTGGCTACATGCCCAGAAGGCCCGAGACGGACCGAAGAATCCCTAAGGTTTCTAGGTGTGTACCTGTTCCAAGGACATCCCTGGCCCAGCCTGGAGGGCACAGGACTGGGGAGCTGGAGTCCACTTCTGTGGGCACCTGCTACTCTGATGAGCCGTTCTCCTCTTGTGTAGACATTGGGTAGAGGAGAGAAGACCTTGGTGTCCTCCTGTGTAAAGTGGAGTGCGTCCAGTGGGTGACTCCCTGGGTTCCGTATGATGCTCACGAAGGGTCTGTGGCCCTTGGTTCTCCATCGATGACGCCCTGTGCTATGAGCACCTGAGAAAATGCTTTCCCACCTGCTGGAGATCCTTTAGAACTGAGAGAGGCTTGGGGGTTCGGGTGGATGAGAACTTGGGATAAGGAAGAACATGCCAGAGCACTGTGTAATAAGGCCAGAGTCCAGGGACAAGACCAGTCCTTGTTGGACTCCCGAGGTCCTCACTTGGCTGGAGAGGAGAATCATTGCCTTGGTTGAGGTCAGGATGCCTCCTGAGAAAAAAGGACACCCAAGTGGAGGGACAGAAAGATGAGGGAGAGGCAGGCTCCTGAGGTTCCTCCCACGGCCTGGAAGCCTGCAGGTCCTGCTCCTTTACCCCTGGGACAGTGGGGAGCCTTTGCCTTGAGGACACCCAAAGAAACTTCCTGTTTGGTGGCTTCTGCCAGGGCTGCAGTGCTGGTGCTGGCCACCAGGGGGCAGGCAGCATCCAGCGTCAGTGGTGCCCAATGAGGTTGGGTTTTCACTGTTGTCACTTCTATTGGGATGTAATTGCCACACAGCACTGCCTAAGTTAACACTGCTGTGTGGTACATTTCAAAATTGCTAAGAACCAAGAAGCTAAACTTCTCATCACAAGCAAACACTTACTTTTCTGTTTTTGGTGACGGATGTTAAGTGAACTGGTGGTGTCATTGCGCAGGCTGTGTGCATCCAGTCCCTGTGCTGACTTCTTAAACTTACACGGCGCCCACTCAGCCTGCCTCAGCTGCTGGAGCAGCGAATAGCCGTGCAGAGGCCTTTCCGGCTGTCCCCCGCCTCAGAGAGAACTCACTCCTCCTGGCACTAGCGCTCCTCTCCACAGTCTGACTTGGTGAAGAGCAGGAGGAGGGGACATGAGTTTCACAATTCTTCACTCAGCGACTGTGCACCGAGCACTCACCCTTGTGACAGGTGCTCAGGTGGGTGTAAGTGCAGGGCTGACAGTGACTGAGTGGTCCCTGCCGGTCAGGAGCTCACACTCTGGAGGGGACAAGGACAAAAGCATGAAAGCAAAGACATGAGAGGGGAAAGAGCCAGTGCTGAGGGGACATTCAGGGGCCTGTGAGGGAGGGCCGGGGGTCACCGGGTAGGGGTCTGAAAGGCCTCACTGGGGTGACATTTCCTGGGACCAGAATGACAAGAGGGAGCCAGCCCTGCACAAGTCTGGAAGCGGCGTGTCAGGGAGAAGGCACGCCTGCTGTAGACACTCATGGGCAGAAGGGGGCTTGGCCAGAGGATGTGAGAAAGGTGGCCAGTGTGGCTGGAGGGAGCCTGGGGGGAGAGAGGAGGTGGAGGACTGCAGGGCCAGATCCTGGGGCCTGAAATCACGGTTCCAGTGCCTTGCATCTGTAAACGGAAAATGCCTCATATCTCACAATTTTTGTGGTTGAGGAATCAGACATAGATTAGCTTGGTTCTTCTGCTCAAGATGCCTCAAGGCCGCGGCCGCGGCCTCAAGTGATGCTCGACTGGCAGAGAATTTCCTCTCAGGTTCACTCAAAGGAGTCGAGGTGCACTTTGGACTCAGAGCATGGGTTCCTTTCTGTCTGTTGGCCTGGGCGCTGCCTCGGTTCTCTCCCCTGTGGGCCTCTGTGTATGGCAGCTCAAAACGTGTGTGCTTGATTCCACAGCTCAGGGACAGGAGAGAGAGAGAGACACGGGAAAGAGAGAGAGACGGAACTTAAGAGAGGGAATAAGAAAGAAGTGAGAGACTTTCTGTGTTTAAAATTTAGACATGACACTCGTCCACATTGGCTGTGTTCTGTTGGTGAGAGCCAGTCACTAAGCACTCAGTGGTCACACAGGAATGTGTGAGGGATGTGTGTCCCACGGGTGGGGATCTCTGGGAGCCATGGTGAAGGCTGCCCACCTCAAAGATCAAGATGAGGCACTTGGGTCTCTTTCTAAACAGAAGAGGAAACAATGGAGAGGTTTGAATCCAGAGGATGACAGTGTCTGGATTTCATTCATCAACCCTCTCCTTGTGCTGACATTGAAATGAGGCCAAGAGAGGAGGTGCCTGTTGCAATCGCGCATTGCTGAACCCAGGCCTGGTTTGAGTGGTGTTCATGCTACATCCCTTCTCGTAATTCTTCCATCTCTTTGTTTGTGCATTACTTGCACTTGACACCACCTCACAGGTGGTATGGATATTATTTCATATACACCTGATGATGTCCCTAGCCAGTAGATTCTAGGTGGATTCCCCTTGTGCAGGTTTGGAGACTGGGGAGGCCCTGAGAGGCACAATGAGTTTTCCAGGATAGAGAACTGGTAAGATAAAGGAGGTCTGAATTCTGCTCTGCCTCCTCAAAGCTGGGACCCTCATCACATTCCCAGGGAGCTGTGGCTGGGGCTGTGGAAGCTCCTCATGTATAGTTAAGAAGAAGACATGGGGGTGGTTTGGGTAGGTCCGATTACAGGAAGCAGCCCAGGTAATGGAATCTTGAAAAAGTGACCTCACTTCCTTGGCGATAGACCCCAACAGACTTAGAACTCTGGTAACCAGGCAGTTAATTCTAGAGACAGACCCCTAGCCAGCTCACTTGACTGGAGACACTTCAGAGAACAACATGTTTACTTGGTGTGTCCCAGTTTTCAGAGGCTCTAGGCTCAGGAAAGCCCAGAGTGTGAGACTGTTGTGTTTTTGTGGACATCGGATCAAGCCTCATGGTCAATGCCACTGGCCATTTGCCAGGAGGTACCCAAAGGTAATGTGGGGCAGCCCAGGGCAGCCCACTGTAGGGCAGGACACAACTCGGATCACACCTGAGCAGCCCCATAGCCCTTGCACCTTGTGTGAGGGTTTGTGTGTGAGTGTCGGTGTGTGTGTGTACGCGTGGGCGCTGTGCGGGAAGGCAGCAGGTGAGGAGTGGGTCCCTCCTGGGCAGGAGGAGAATGTTATGTGCTGTCAGCCAGGTGAGTCTGTCATATTCATACCCCGGAGCTTGGCTGGCAGCCTGAGCAGGTGGGTGCTGGGATCAAGCTGCTCTGCCCTTGTGTTAATCCTGAGCCTTAGAAGTTTCATCTAGTTCCCTCCCTGGTCAGATGTCTGTGCAGACGTCCCTCTGTGCCTGAACTAGGGAACAGAATTCCTCATGGGGGTGTCCCCCTGTGGCGATGTACAGGCAGGCCCCTGATGCTTCCTGGCCCGTCTGCCGGGCATTGTCTTTCCAGAACTCCACGCAGGAGACCTTTGAAGAGCTACGTGATGGGTTCGACTTCTCTCCCTCCCTAGTCAAGGGGCAGGAGCAGCAGGCTGCCAGCAGCATCCTGTGCCGGTCTGAGGTGAGAGCAGGAGCAGAGGGTCTCCCCGCCCACCACCCCAAGATGTTCAGGGTGGGCCTGGAACCCTGGTACAAATCTGAGCACACCCCTGGGGCCCTCACAGGGCTTTCCCAACTGTGTGTCCTATGGCCTTGCTCCTGAAGGAGTCTGGGCCTCCTCTCCTCCCCAGCCAGCTGTGGCACAGCCATCCAAGAACGTGACTGGCTACATGGCAGACCATCCTTTACCTCCAAGAGCAAGAGAAGCGCCAGGACCCAGGGCTGAGCAGGGCCGGGGAAGGCAAGAGGTCTAGGTTAAGAGTCTTTGTGCGTATCCACTCATTTTGCCCTCAGAATAATTTGGAGTGTTGTGGGTAATATTCCAGGTTTTTAATAACGTAGAGGAAGCACAGAAAGGAGGAGTAATTGGCCGTTGTCACCCACACCATCTGGCCTGTCCTCCTCAAACATGCCTGGGCTCTCTTGCTCCCTCACCTCCGCTCTTCTTGCCCGCAACTAGAATGCCTGCCCACCGCATCTCTGCCCCCTCAGACAGATGGCGTACCCAGGGACTCCATCTTGACGCAGGGAACCTGTTGTCCTCGATGTGACCAGGGCCCAGGTCAGTTCTGAGTTGGGCCCCCTCCCTTGGCCGTGAGAGACAGAGAGAGCTCAGTGTGTGCCTGATTGTCCTACCAGATTAGAGGCTGAAGTCATGAATTTCCTTCTACCCCACCCACCATCAGGCCCAGAGATGAAGGAGCAACTGGAATCTTGTTGGATTGGGGGCACATTTTGTGCCAGAGAAGAATAGCGTCACACAGTTAAATGGTCCTGGTGTGAGACTTTACGACGTTCTTCAGTGACACAAAGTTCTGCCGTGTAGTCCCACTAGCTGTTTCTTAACAAGCATCCCCCCAAGGCTGCTCCTGACCACAGAGAGTGGGAGTCAGAACTGGGCAAAGTTTCATCATCAGAACTCTTCACTGGTCTGTGGTCTTTTTGCCAAGAGAGTGAAATAGACCAAGGGAGACGACCCTGCTCCCCGCAGTTCTCGTGCCATGAGTGCCATCCCACCCCATTGCAGGGGACAACTGCTGGGTAGTCGGGCCTTCTCTCAGGGGCAGACATTCTGGAATGGCCTGCGAGCAGATTTTGGAAGTCAGCGTCAGCTCTCCGACCATGTCTCCAGAATCTTCATGAGCTCACAGGAAGCAGGACCTGGTTTTGAGTTTCTGAGCATGACTACACTAAGGTGGTCACTCAGGGCCTTGCCCAGGAGGCACCTCCTCCTGGAAGCAGCCGAGATGCAGGGCCCTAGGCTAGCATCAGAGCAGGTGGCCTGGGGGAGTGGTAGCTTGTCTGTGGTACTCAGAGGCTGTTTAAAAGCATCCTGGATGGTAGGAGGTGTGAAAGAAGGAGCTGGACCAGGACTCCTGGGGAGCTGAGGATGGCTGGAAGGAGGTGAGGTTGTCACACAGAGCTGGGTGTCCACCGTGATGGAAACAGAGGTGAACAGAGGCCAGGGCAGTGCTGAGTGTCCACAGACCAGTCAAAGCCACCTGGTGGGCTTCCCAGCAGAAGGTAGAGCCCAGTAACAGGGGTGTGAGGGGTGGGAGCAGACAGTACACAGCCTGGAGCGGGCAGGAGTTGGAGGCCCAGAGAGCTTGTGGTGAACAACAGGGCACGTTAAGGAAAACGGGGCCCCGTCTCAGAGAGCAGCAGGCATGCAGCCTGGGCGACGGATGGAGCCTCAATCAAACAGGGCTGGAGCCCTCAGCCAGCACGACTGGAGTTCATTTCCAGAAAAAAGAGAGGCTCCCTGCCAGGAGGACACGACCACGAGGCTTCGGGGGTCCCATAGCCAGGCTGGAGGGGCTAAGCCTCCTGATGTCCTGGGTGGAAGGGCTCCCAGGGCATGGGGTATGGAGGAAGGGGGCAGGGAAGGGGCACCCGAAACACCTCAGGAGCCCAGGGGAGCCTAGGGTGCTTGTTCCCTGGTGTCCACCCCAAGCGTGGATTCAAACGGGAGTGCTGACCTGTTGAGTGGTTCAGGCCCCAGTGCCTGCTGGCCTGCTGCCCCTTCCTCGCCCTGTGGCCTGGGACCGGGATGTGAGAAAAGCTGCTGAGCACGGGCTTGGTGTGACCATGGCCCACAGAGGGCATGCCAACCACACTGAACCCTGCATCCAGGAGGCATGTGAGGCCCGGCAGCACCTCTCAGGAGGGCCCAGGATGCGTTTTTCGTGTCCTAACGACGGCAACAATAGCTCCCTAGTGGAATGTGTCCTTATGTGAATGTAGCAATGAGGCAGACGGAGCTGGAAGGATGCACAGAGATCCCATGCTAACCTGTGCATTTTATGGGGAACCTGAAGTGCAAAGGGCCCAGGAGCCGCTGCGGCTCATGTGGAGAAGCTCAGTCACTCAGCGAGTGGATGGGGGCGTGAGCGCACACGGGCCAGAAACCAACACCAACTACCTTTGCTCCATGCACATCGCCCTGATTTTGAAGTGTTTCAGCTGAATAGACCATTTTCTTAACTAAACAAATTTCCATCTGATGCCCCCACTGATTCTGAAGGGGCCTCTTTCTCAAACTCTCAGAGCCACGCTGGCGGGCATGAGACCGCTCCTTGTCCCGACGGAGCTCTGCTGCCTCTTTCTGCCTCCAGCGTCCCTCACATGTGTGGCAATCATCCTCTCTTTGGTCTGTGGGACACCTAGCACAGCATGGCTTGATGAACAGGGCATAAGTCTGCGCCTAGGATTTGAACCTGTGAATCCTGGGCAGCCGAGATGAAGCATTTGACTCAGCCACTACACCGCCGGGTTGGTTTTAATGCTTAAATATTCTTACGACATAAATGTGATGGAAAACTATGGCGCCTGTGTATTTTAGTTGGGGATAGAACACCTCCTTACTTTTCTACAGGATTCTGCAGCATTGTCTTGCGCCTTCTCAGCCTCAGCCTGGAATCAGCCTTTTCCTCAAGGAGCACTGGCTCCTTGTATGAGACCATGGCATTAAAAACGTGCATCTGTGAGCTCAGTGTGCTGGTTGCTCCGGGGTGTCCTTGCTTCTTGGCCCTCTCGGTGGCAGGATGCTTAAGTTAGGCTGGTGTGCTGACCTTACCGTGTGTACACTGTCTGCTATATATGTGTCTATATGGAAACAGCCATGTTTAGATTAAGGTCAACGTCAGTTCAGAGCACGGCTTCCCAGTCGAACGCATGGCCACATGGAGCCCTCCAGCCCGCGCCCTGCCCTCCCCGAAACCTGCCCCTGCAGTAGTGGAACCCTGTCTCCTGCCGTCTGACGACCACTCAGTCATTTCTCCAATCCCGGTCTAGATGCATAGGGGCCTCACAGTTATTAACCAGTAACTGTTGAGAAAGAACTTTATCAAGTAGGGTTCTCTGCTTGCTCGGTGTCTTTTCCTGTAGTTGTACAGATTCCAGTCATTTCCAAAGGTCCTTAGGTCAGCACCACTGCCCCCACCACTTGCAGTGAGTTTGTTTCTTCCATTCTCAATACGGTTAGACTCTCTAGTCTCATCTGCATTCCATCCAAGGATCCACCCACCTAAATCATTTTACTAATTTGTGTAAGTCAAGATTTGCTCTTTCCACTGTAAAAATCTGGGGATTTTGTCAAAGGCAGAGAGGCAAGTATCCACCATTAAAGCATCACACGGATTTCCTGACCTCTTCATCCCTCTCCCCCGACAACAGCCCTGCACAGCTCTGGGAAGCTGATCTGTGTATCAAATTGATAGCTTTGTGTTTGCAGAATGCCATATCAATGAGACCGTACTCTACCCAGCCTTCGCAGATGCTTCTTTCTGTTAGAAAGGTGAATTTGAGATTCCTCCATGTGTTTTCATCTTGATAGCTCTTTCAGTGTTGGCACCTGATAGCATTACATTGCATGGATGTACCTCATTTGGGTGTCCTTTCATTTATGGAAAGTTATCTTTGTTCATTCAAGTTCCCTGCCTGTATAAATGAGGTGCAGTCTATATATGTGTGCTGGCTTTTTTGTTGACGTTCTATTTGAAAACATTGTGTAAATACCTAGGAAGATGGTTGAGGGATCACGTGTTAAGATGATGTTTAGCCCTGTAAGAAAGTGCCCAAGTGTCTTCCACAGTGGCTGCACCACTCGGCATGGGCAGCAGTGATGACAGAGAGTCTGTGCTGTCCTACCCCCCAGCCATGAATTGATCTCGTCTATTTGTGTGTCAAGGCATCTCACTTTGTTTCAACTTGCTTCTCTCTAATGATAAGTGATTTTGAGCATCTTCTTGCATGCTTATTGTATGCTTATACCTTCATTAGCGAGGTGTCTGTTCAGATCTTGACCCATTTTTCATTGGAATGTTTGTTTTCTTATTGTTGAATTTATGATGCTTTGTACATTTTAATACAAGCCCTTTCTTAGATAGGCTTCTTCCAAAGATTTCGCACAGTCTAGGGTTGTCTTTTTCTTCTCTTAACAGTGATTGTCACAGAGCAGAAAATTTTAATTCTAACAAAGTCCCCCCAACTGGATTTTTCATTGAAGACTCGTTCTTTCAATGTTGAAGATAAAAGGTCATTATGAAAACTGAGGTCATATCTTCTCCTTTGCTAGTTCTAGAATTTTGATAGGTTCGCAGTTTATGTTTACATCCATGAACAATTTTTGTGAATATTTGTGTCATGTGAAAAGTTGGCGTCTTTAAGTTTTTTCCACATGGCCCCCCGATTGTGCCATCACCATTTGTTTAAAAGACTAACTTTTCTCCATCAAATTGCCTCTGATCTTTTGACAAAGATCAGTTGCCCATGTTTGTGAGTCTATCTGTGGACTCTGTATTCTTTTCCATTTATCTCCTGGCACATTCTTACCCCAGCATCACACTCCCTGTACCTTTCTAAATCCTGGAATGGGGAAGTGCGGCTTACTCAACTTTGCTCTTCAGTGTTGTGCAGGATATTCCAGTTGCAGAAACGGTTTGTAGATGTCTACAAAGTATCTGACTGGGACATTGACTGGGGTTGTGTTGACTCTGTAGGTCCAGTCGGGAAGAGCTGACATCTTAATTAGACTGAGTCTACTGATCATGGAAGTGAAATATGTCTCCTATTAGGTAGGTTTTCATTGCTAGCTTTTCACAGCATTTGGTAGTTTTCTGGATACAGATATGTCTTTACTTGTTTAGATTTTTATGTAAGGATTTTATTTATTTTGATTTTGTACCCTTTTGTGAAGGGTATTTTCTTTTCTTTTAAATCCCCCTCATTCATTAGCAGCACAGAGGATGCGCACCGCGTGTTGCACTTTGACCTGTACTTCTTGTTATCATAATCCACTCTCATCAAGGCCTGTGATACGGTGCCCATTCCATTTGAACTTCAGAAATTAAGGGACTGAACAGTGTGACCACTGAGCTGCTGTGCCTCGGCTTAGGAGTCCCTGCTTAGCAGTAGCCAGCTTGCTCCCGGCCAGGGGCACAGGGCGCCCACCACCACCTTGTTCTGACCCGGGGCCCCAGAGACCAGGGTGTGGCGCTGGGTGTGCCACCCATGGACACAGGTTCCCGGCCCGGCCCCAGTGCGACAAGAGCTTCCTGTTCCCAGTATCGACGTGCCGCTCCCTCGGGAGGAGGATGCTCCCTGCCCGCTGCCGGCCCAGCAGGGGCCTGTGTGCCTCCTCTGACACTCTCCTTCGGTCATGCGCACAGAGCCGCATGGTCTGGACTGTTCCCAGGGCTTGTTCTCTACTCCCTCAGGGCGTGTGTTCCTGAGGCCTGTTGTGCACAGGATCGTCCTTTATGGGGCTCATGGGGCGATCACAGCCCGCTGTACTGTGTCACAGGCTTGTGAGGTTTGTGGGAGGAATCCTGCACAGATTCAGACACACAGGTGCCCTCGTGAAAGGATGTGCAAGATATCGGGCCTTCCCGGGAGGGAGCTGGGGACACAGGACACGCCTGGAGACTACAGAATTCCTGGAAGAAAGGGAAAAGTGTGCAATCCTACATCCGCTGCAAGAATTGTTAATGCTAAATTTCCTATGACATGGAAGTAGCTGAAAATATATTGAAAGATAAAGATGAGATGTATTAATAAACATTATTTTAATTTTCAATGTTTTATGTATATCAAAATCAGAAATTATTATAATTTTACATTCCTGGCTTTCAAGAAAGACAAATTATCTATAATATTTGTAAAATGCATTTCTCTGCTTATCTTGTTTTCAAATGAGAATATTGCCGTGATGTTCCCCGACACTGATGGATGTGTGCACCTATGAATCCAAGTGCCATAAATCTAGTCTAATTGGGGTAAAACGAAACAAACAAACCTTTATGGGCCATCTGATGTTGTTCAGATTTATCTGAATAATTGACTAGGGGGTGAGCTTTGATCGCTTACATTTGTCACTGGAGACAGGAAAAAGTTCTTGTGACTCCGGCCTTCCTGGGATGTGTCCGCTGCCCCTTGCTGCAGGACCCAGCCCGAGGGAATGGGAAGAGCTGCTGGAGGAAGCCCTTCTTGGCCATTTACTCCCATACCAGCTTAACCCCCAGCCTTGCTCCCTGGGGGCAGTGACCTGGGTGGGCAGACAGGCGGGCAGCCTCCTGCATGGAACTCATCCTGGAGAAGAGACAGCCCTTCAGGCTGCAGGTCTGCTCAGGGGGCCTGGGTCACCCAAGAGGATGGGCTGTTCTGAGGACTGAGGCTGCCTCAGGTTTACATTTGTTCACGTCTGAGTCCTAGGAGAAGAGGGGACTGGAATGGGGCCTAACAGGCCACAGCTGGGGTGACGTTCAAGAAGCATGGTTCAAAAGCCACAAGCAGACCCACAGGAAGTCCAGTCCTTCTTTTTGGGACACAAATCGCATCAATGGACTTTGGGAGGAAGCTTCGCCTCTCTCGCTGGCCTCTCTCCTGCCGTCCCCATCCCATCCTCTCCTCTTGTAACACAAAGCTGGGAATTTGCCTGGCAGAAATGGTCCAGCAGCCTGGAGAAATGAGGACAGCCACACAGGACTGTCTTTCCTTGGGGGAACAGGGGAAGTAAGCATGAGAGTATGCCACTGTGATAGACATTTCAGGCTGAACTGACAGCTGCTGTCTTCACTAAAACTCCCAGGGGACATTGGGAAAGCAGGCAGGCTGGTTGTGGTCACCTGTCCCAGTGCATGCTGCCAGAGCTCAGCCCTGGGCATCGGGCACTTCTGCTGTTTCCTTGTTCACTGCTTCAGGGAGATGGGGCTGAGGGCAGGGCCAGGGGAAGTGGGGCACAACGGAGGCCAAGGATGTTTGCTCAAGTTGTACATGCGACAGTCCTAGGAGCCACCTGGAAGTAAAGGGCTGAGTCTTGTGCCCTCAGGAGCCAGTAGAGACAATGCAGTAAACCCTTAGATAAATGCAGTAAGAATTCTGCCTCTTCTCACCTCCAGGCTGGTGTGACTTGAAGAAACGCTGGTGAGACTAGAATGACGTTCATGCCAGTGCCCACGGTCTCTCTCTCAGAACTCTGCTTTTCTCAGTGCTCATCTCTTTGAACATTTGTTTTCCATTCGGCAGCACCCCCTACATGTCAAAATGCTCCTAAACAGCTCATAACAAAAGTTGCAGATATCAGTCCACTGGGGCAATCACAATGCAGAAGTTCAATGAAAACCAAATGTTTTCCTGAACGATGGGCTTTGCCTTTGAATTGTTGGTGGTTAGAATTGTCTCCACAGGCGCTCAGGTTATTGTAATACAGCAGGGCACTCTCAATCTCCCATTATACAAATGGCAGCCTTTATATTATATATAAATTATTATATTTTACTATATATTATAAATTATATATATTATATAAATATAATTTGTAAAATATTTTATATATAATTTATATATTATATATATAAAAATATAATAAATTATACATAATAGGCAGACCTGTCTATTAGAGGAGACCAAAACTGCATCTCCACGATCATTCTCCTCTGGGCACGTGCATCTGGACCCCGAGGTCACGGCTGGGAATCCCTGAACTCAGAGGTGGGGCCAGGGCGGGTGTAGCTTTTGTAGCCCACCAAGCCCGCACACGGAGGAGCCTGCTGGTCTCGGCAGCGACTGAGAAACGGAAGGGCGTGCACATGCTGTTTCCTGGGATCCTGGGGATCCGGTCGCTCGAGAGGAAGAGGTGGGCTTTGCAAAGCGGATCCACACTATCCAAGCTCAGCACAGCCTGGGCAGCCCCATCCTGGCACCGAGTCCTGCTCCTCTGTGCTGCAGGCCCAGTGCAAATGAGGCCTTGGAGATGAAAGCTTCTCCCCATCCCTGAGCGCTCTCTGAATTTCAGGCCAAAAATTCTCCCTGTGTGTACAGCTCTGGAGAGAGGTTCGCGTGGCCCAAAGAGCTTAGTTGTTTATATAAAATGTGCACCATGTCCTGCCAGGTAAGTAGGTTTTAATTTCTTCAGAACATTGACCAATTGACTGATTCATTCATTCATCCACTCATTCATTTACTCATTGAATCAAACTCTGATTGAGCCACGACTGTGTCCCTGGCCCTGTGTAAGCTCCTGGAATATCAAGAAGAAGAAGAGAGCACCGCCCTTGCCCCTGGGGAGTTAGATTCTAACGAGGGGAGACACAGAGGAAGCAAAGCTCCACCAGAGATGGCAAGAGCTGTGGCAGAGATGGAGAAGATGCTGTGCGAGCCACAGGAGGGCACACTGACTCTGCAGAGGAACACAGGACAGTTTGGAGGAGGTTCCTAAACGCTGATAGCAGAATGGCAAGGACAGTGACAACTGTGTCACTGGGAAGATGAAGCAGCTGGGACTCTCATTTGCTGCTGGCGGGAGTCATAGTTGTGAGGACCTTGTTGGAAGTGCTTTGCCCATGACCTCCCAAAGGTAAACATATGGTTGGTTTCCTCTGACTGAGCAATTCCACCCGGGGTTTATTCCATGACACGTGGCTGCACACATCTGCCAGATGACTCTTATGGGAATGTTCATCGCCAGTCTACTCACAATAGTGGAGAACTGGAAACAACTCAACTTTCCATCAAATAGGATAGATAAGTAACTTGAGTATATTCACATGATGGAATACTACACAGCAACAAAAAGCAATAAGCTCCTGCCACTTGCAGCAACAGTGTGACTCTCCCAGACATCATGATGAGCGAAAGAGCAGGAGAGAAAAGACCACCCACTAGGATCCTACTTCTATCTCTGGTGGTAGACCTCAGCATAGCCATTTCCCAGGAGGAGGGTTGTGACAAGGGAGGGGCACAAGGGGTGGAGGCATGGGAAATATTCTACATCCTGCCCCGGGAGGTGGTACACAGGTTGCATAGTGTCAACTGAGAGAAAGCTCCAGGTGATATTGGTGACGGAGTTCATTCAATACTCGGGGTGAGGAGTGGGACCCCGAGAACCAGTTCCACAGGGTGCTCTGATGGGACTGCTCCGAGGGTGTGAGGTGAAGGGCAGCTTCTGTCTCTTTTACCAACAGTGTACATGCAGGGAAGAGGAGAAGAGGGAAAAAACTTGCCACTAGATTTCATCTATGTCAAAAAAGGATACGGCGCATCTGGGTGACATAAACAAGCATCTTCAGTCATACATCAAACAAGTTCAGAGACGCTGACGTTATCTACGTGTGGAGGGAGACGAGGACCAGGGTCGTTAATTATTCCCACAATCTCTAAGCAATGCAGCGAGGGAGGGTGAGAGCGAGCTGCCCTTCACCTCTTCCTGCTCTGCAGAGGTCCAACTGGCGTCTTCAGTCATGAGACGTGGGGACGCAAGGTCGTGTGACACAGGCTGAAGACGGCCTGCACGGCTCCTGCGCAGCACAGCGTGGGTGTTATCGGACTGACTTAACGCCTATGCAGTTTGCGGGTGAGATTCACCCACTGGACCAGGGAGAGGGGTTCCAGAAACCTGTCCACAAGACATAAGTGACACTCGTGCAGCTGCATACTTCATATTCACGCAATTCTCTGAATGTATGTTATAACCCAATGACACATTTTAAAGTCAAAAATCAAGTAACAAACACACAGCACAGAATGTTATCACTTGATATCCTAGAACACAGAAAGCATCCCCAAGTCATAGGAATGATCAACAATAAACCGGAAAAATGATGTGATTCTGAAATGTAAATGTTCCAGAACCAGGAAGATCACAGGATAGGTAGAGATCGGCTCGGGACTGACCGCAGGCACAGCCTGTGACTCTGGGTGACAGCTCCCTGGACCTCACTTCCTGCTGATTAACACTGGTGTTAACAACAAGGTAATTACATCTGAATTTGTGTAATATGGTGTCTGCACATACACTTTCATCAATAATTGTAACAGCAAGTACGTCAGTCTTTTCTACAGTGACTCCCATGATTTGAAGCATGAGCACCTACTTCAGTTTTTCCCAGTGAAAGTCTTTTTAGTTTTAAGTAGAAACATTTTCAAGCACATGGAGAAGTAGAGAGAAAAGGGTAATAACTACCCTAATATATCCATCAACCTATTTAATAATTAACATTTTGTTATATTTGGCACATTATTTGTCTGAATTAGACTCTTTTAAAATCCATCTTATTATGGAAAGGCTGAGTATTAAAAAAACAGAAGAGTATAAAGAATTGGATCCTTCTTCATTCATTACCTGGCCCATTTCTATAAGGAGACTTTCTCTCGTCAACTGTTTGAATACCCTAAGGTAGGGTTCTTACAGAAGTCAGGATAAATGCTTGAATCTCTCTTTTCATTAACCCATTTTCCACAGATGATGTTGGTTCTCTGGCATCCTGAGCCACCAAAGGGATGTTTCCTGTTTGCCTTTTTTAATCCATGCTAGTCAATTCCTGAATACAGTCACACCTGGCATAATGACGTTTGGATCAATGACAGACCACATATACATCAGTGGTCCCAAAAGATTAGTATCATAGAGCCTAGGTGTGAAGGAGGCTATCCCACCTAAGTTAGTGTAAGTACACTCAGTGATGTTCACACAAGGGCAACACTGGCTAAGGATGGATTTCTCAGAACGTATCCTGTCGTTAAGTGATGCATGACTGTACAAATATTTTGGTGTCTTTCAAGTCACTGTTATTAGTTTTGATGCTCAAATTGCTCCATCTTTGACTAATGGCAGCCTAGTCAGGTTAGATCCTAAGACCTTTTCACAAGACTCGAGTTATGGTTGATGGCTTCCTATCTTTGGATACGACAAGATTTTCAGGCTCACCTGCTACATTGCTTGTCCCAGACCTGGAAGCAGCCATTTCTCCCAGGAGCCCTGGTTGCAGTTAATGAGAAATGGTGCTTGGAGTCCACAGTCTAGACACTAGAAGCTTTCACTAGTGATGGGTGTGTCATTGTTTCCAGACCTTTTAGTGCGTAAGGCTAGAAAGCATTTTTTAAAACACAACGTATAATGAGTTTATCAGACTGCTTCTGGTTAAAATTCAGGAGCTATTTCACTTGATCCCATCAATCTTAAGTCTCAGAAGAACAACCCTAACCATAGAGTCAATAACACGATTGTTGAATACCCTTTAAGTTGTTCTTTCTTTTGTATGTTCTTCCTGTTCTTAGGGTATGTCTTACTAAGGATGTACAGTCAAATGAGTATTTTAAAGTCACATGGAATAGTTTCTGTCTTTGTGGTCATGCCACAAATCAGTAGATGGCTAGGTTTATTTATTTCAATTTGCTCTTGACTTCTAGGGGTTACTTTTCTGAATATTTCACTTCATTTTATACTTGTATAAGACTATATTCATGGTTTCAAAATCACACCTACAAAGTATATTCAGTGGAGTCTAGCCTCTTCCTTCCTCCTGGTCACGATCCCTTCTTCCCCTTATATGGAATCATTTAAAAATATTTATGGCTTATCTTTTCATTTAGAAAACAATATGGTATAATAATGTAATGATATACGCAGGCACATATATTTACAGCACATCTTCTTGGATAAATGGTAGCATACCATGCACACATTTCTTCGCGTGGTTTTAGGACCACTTTCTAATGTCAAAAATGTTTACATTGGATAGTAGTTCCACTCGGCATTCATCGATTAAGAAAATAAACAAGGACAAAAAACAACAATGCTTTTGGTAGTGTTTTTAAATAAATTTGTTACGTAAGTATATTAATCCCAATGCATTGATGTACAACTAGAAATTATTAGTCCTCCTGTCTCTTCAGCTTATGATAAATCTACTTGTGCAAATCTTGAGACTCAGGAACCACAGGAGGATTACCACATTTCCATTTTTTTCCTTTTATTTATTTAGGCATCCCTTTTTAAAAAAGGTAAACTTTTAAATTTTGGAATCACTTCAGATTTACAGAAAAGTGACAGAGATATCACAGAGAGTTCTCGCATACCCTTTGCCCAGTTTCCCCTATTGTCAACGTCTAAAATCACACGGTCCACGTGTCCAAGCCAGGACACTAACATCGGTAAATTAATATTAACTAAATGCCAGACTCCATTTGGAGTTCACTAGCTTTTCCACTAATCCCCTGTTTCCAGGATATGATCCAGGATGCCATATCATTTTTAATGTCTTTCCATTTTTTAATTGCCTTAAAAATCTACCAACGTTAAAGAGTGCTCCCATCTTATAGGCGATAAGGGAAAGAAACCAAATGCTTTACTGGCAGTGGGATGATCACAGGATTTAAGTCCAAATCTGGGTGGAATCTGCTTTTATAAGAGGCAATTTGGTTTAGGGGAAGAAAATGCAGTCTCTGGAATTAGGCAGACCTGGGTGCAAGTCCTAGTTTGGGTTTGCTACTTAGTAGTTGGGGTGTCTTGAGTAATTTATTTAATATCACTGAGGTGTAGTTTTCATTTTTAAAATGGTAAGCTAAAATATCCCTCACAGGGAATAGGGAAGTTTATAAACAATATATGTGAGGTGTTTGGACTGTAATATATACTCAACAAATGGGCACTGCCATTGTCATAGTGTCAGTGCTGTCAGGCCTAAGATAGCACTTGGGAACTGGGTGTCTGGTCATCTGCCACCCCGAATGTAATTGTCTTGTATACTCAGGTATGTAGTTTTTATTCCAGTGGCTCATTGTGAGGTCAGTACTCTGATATCCAACCTCTGATTAAAGTGACACTACGTAGGGGAAACCCTGTGGCTAGCCATGAAGCATAGTCTGACACAGTGCCAGAAGGTGAGAGGGTAGCACAACGGCCCCAGGCAGGGCTCCCCTCTGCTGTGCACAGGGTGCCCTGGGAGTGGGCATCTGTGGAGGGCACCAACACCACCACAGTGGTGGGCTTTCTGAGGGCCCTTGGCATCTGAACCTGCAGGGACTCATCCATCACTGTCTGGCCCTGTTTCTGAGATGGGACTTTCCACCAACAGGTATTGACATTACTCCGCAGACATCTTACCAGATAAGCATCTAATAAGTTAACATATATATGTTTTATTTCTGAAAGGACTGTTGACACTTTTTAAGTGCTTTCTGACAAGGTTTTTTGGTGACAGAAAACAAATGCTCCTTTGTAGACTATTACTACAGCCTAGAATTCTGGGGAGCGTGTATGTGTGTGCCTGTGTGTGTGTTTCTTCCTCTTCCTCTTTTGCAAGGATACAAGGGATTTTTGTGTCACTTCCCAAAATAGAACTCAAACGTAAGTCGGTGAAAGAAGCGTGAAATAGGTCAATTGCCATAAGTATAAGCACCAGAAGGAAGCGGGGTTCAGCTGTAAAATAATTTGTGCTGAGACTGCTGGCGTCTGTTCTGTTAAGGACTAAGGGACCAATTTGGGGGGTGACACAGATGCTCTATTGTCTCAGTGCTGACTGCATGCATCTTCTCTCCCCAGGATGGTCACCTCTAGGATGGAGATCGTGTTGCTGGTCACCATTGGGCCCACACTGGCAGGTGTAAGCCTGATGGTCATTAGGAAGCTCAACATGGGGTTGGGGACAACATGCTGCTCAGGGATGAAGATGCAGGGCACGTTCTTCCTTCCACGGGCAGGTGAAGCAGTGGCTGATTTTGAACAGCAAAACCACACTTTTGGGTACTGCTGCTGGTGTTCCAACGCAGTGCCATGGGACATGGAATCCAATTCCACGTCAGCCCAGCCAAAGTGAGGCTGCAGCTCCCTGGGCTGCTGGAAGTGTGCCTTAGCAGCTCGGGCTGCAGGCACGGCTTCCACGTGACTTCAACAGTCTCCTCTTTGCTGCCTCATTGCTTGCTCACCACGGTGGGTCATTTGTCCACACGGCACAGAAGACTGTCTGCATCCTGCCCCCAAGAGAGACAGCATTTTCCTGAGGGGACAGGGATTTGATTTCCCATGATTAGATTTTGTCACATTACTTGGCACTCTACCAGGTGCAAGGGGTTCTCTAGTACATGAGATGATAATTTTTAAAAAACCTTCAAATTTGATTTCGTGACCCAGCCCCTTCCATGTGACTTTCTGAGTAAGTCCCAGCCCATACTTCTGGTTTCAGACGATTCTCACTCATGCTTACTTATTTTTCCCATTGTTGGTAATATCTCCCAGTCGCCACAATGCTCATCCATTGTCTGATTCCCAGAACAAAACACAGTTAGAGATTGTTCAGAGTTTTGAAAGAGTTTTATTTTATTCCATTAAAGTTAAAAATAGTACCAGATGTAACAGACTTAGTTAAAAGTCAAAGATTGAAAATAAAACATGTCCTAGTACAGATTGCTAGCTCTGTGGAAACCAGTTCTAACTTCATTTGCAATGGTGATAGGCCTTAGTTGGAACGATTATGGAGGTTATTGGGAGAATGGTCAGGGAGAGGAATGAAGTATTGTCTATGCATCTTCTTCCACCTCAGCACAAACACACACGCATGGAATCACTGTTCTTGAGCCTGGAATGGAAAGCTGAACAGAGAGGAGAAGTCTTAGAGACCCAAGTGGGAACACGCTCAGCCAGAAATTGCTGTCCCTTCTCTTTGCCAGGCTCTGGGCCAGGCATGGGTCGGCAGACATAACCGTGAGCAAGTCAAGGGGCCTTGCCACCAGGGACTCCCTGTCTAGCGAGGCAGACAGGCTCACACAACAATAATTAGAGTACAGAGTGGGGAGCCTGACACTAGCAGTGGATACACAGAAGTGTGCAAGCAAAAGAAGGAAGTCTCCAATTTGCCTGGAGTCATAGAAAAGACAACACAGAGGAAATGGCCCCACTCTGGGCCCTGAAGGGTGGATCAGCTGGTGGAAAGAAGTAGAGGGCATTCTGACATCGGGAGAAGCCTGTGGAAAACCAGGAGTGTTCAACACTTTCGCATGTCGAGTTGTCCCAGATGGCTAAAGGAGGGGCTGTGTATCGGGGTGGGAGAGAGACACAGCTTGAACGCTGGCTGTGGTCAGGTCCCACATACCTCCTATGTCTCTGAAGGACATTCAATATGTCAGTGGAGACAACAGGGATTCAGTGAGGCTTTGTCAGATTTTCATTTTAAAAGTGCTCTTGCAGTAGCAGTAGCTGGACTGACAGAAAAACAAGCTTCAGGAGCCTGTGACTGTCACCAAGAGGAGGCCCCAGGATTCCCAGCCCTGGGACTGGGGAGCAGGGCTGAGGGGTGCAGACTCAGGAGGGATTTCTGAGGTGGAATGGACAGGACATGACACCCAATCAGAAGGGCCTGGTTGAGAGAGAGAGAAAGGAAGGGGCAGGTGTGACTTGGGTTTGGGGCCAGCATTAGCAGGGGGGAAAGGAACGGAGATCCTTGGAACCAGACAGACCCAGCTTCCAACCCCAGCTGTCCTGCTATCAAGTATTGCATTCATGGGCGGGTCACTTTTCAGAGCCTCCATTTGTTCCCTAAAGAAGAGTAATGAACAGGATTCGGTGGGAGCTGATGAGATCCTGGAGGCCTGGGGCAGAGAGATCCGAGGCAGGATGGAGGCTGTCTGTGAGGATTATTGTAGGCAGGCTCAAAGCTATGCCCTGTCACAGGACTGGTGGGTCATGGGAAGAGGGCCTGTGGTGAGTACTGTTGAGAGTGGGGAAAGGAATGCTGGCAGGGTCTATGCCAGGGAGGCAGTGGGGGATGTTCCCACTGACAGGATTTGGAGGCTTATGGCATTGGGATGCTGCCGGTCGGGATGCGGTGGTGAGAAAAAGTGTCAGATGCTTGGTAATTGCTACAAATTTAAAGCTACATCAGATCCTAGACCAGAGCTCAGTGCAGGAGGAAGAACAAAGGACCCCCAGGCCCTGGGAACTTGAGTTGGCTCTTCTGCCCAAGTCCATCGAGGAGTTAACGGGAGAAAGGAGGTCTGTGTGAAAGTGCTCATCAGAGCAGCACAGAACACTGAGACCCAGGGAGCGGGCTGGAATAACTCCCGTGAAGGAGTAGGGCCGAGCACGCCACAAGCAAGGCTGTGTAGCGAGGCTTGGGGGGCCCAACACACCCATGTCAGAGGAGTCGGCCTCCGCAGACCCACTGGGAACCGCTCCTTTACCCCCACAGGGGAAGCCAGTCCAGGCCTCTGAAGAGGAATTCCAAGTCTCCACCACACAGAGACCCACCACCAACAAACAGACGCAATAAACCAGCCGCTGCTTCCCACGGCCTCCTGCAGACCCTTCTCGGAGCTGCACGGCCACACTGGGCCTCCACAGCCTAAGAGAAATCAAGGGACTGGAGTGGAGCCAAAGGAGAGCAAAACATGATCCAGGGAGTGAGAAGAGGACCCACGAGGCAAGTTAACGAAACCGGGGCTGATTTGCCTAAAACAGCAAAGAGGAAATGGGAACGGCGTTCAAATTCATGAAGAGGGGCCGGGGTCCAGTTATTTCCCAATTTCAAGAGCACAGAATAACAGGCAAATGGCCTAACTTGCCACGAGAGAGATCAGGTAAAGAAGGAGTTTCACAAATGTCTGTACCTCTTGGAATGGCCTTCCCTGGAGGAACTGTCAAATACGGTTGTCCCCTCTCCCTGGGGGCAGCCTGCTGGAGACTAGATATGAGGCCCTGGCTTGTCTCCAGAGACCCACCAATCCCAGCTCTCCTGGCGCCTGGAGCCTGGCATCTCTTCAGAGCAGAAACCTGACAAGTGTGTGGCCAGCCTGGACCATGGGAGCATCTGTGCTTCCCCTGGTGGGTCTCCGGATCCAAGAACAAGCCTGACTTTAATCCGGTTTTCTCTTTGCTGTGTTCGAGATACAGCCAACAGCAGGTGCCTGCAGGTTCTATGGCAGCTGTTAGGAAGTGTCTTACACCATCCGCAAGTGGCAGTGTGGTCTGATCAGTGTGTGTGGTTCCCAGCACATTGAAGATACTCAGAGAACCCTGGGAGGCTCCAGCTCCCAGGCAGCTCTGCTCTGCTGGCTATGGCTGCTACCGGGCTCACGCGTACTGTCCACCACTGGGAGTTCAGTCCCTCAGCCACCCATTGCTCACGGAAGGAACCGAGTCAAGACACAGAACCAAGCCTGAGGGCCTGCCTCCCCCCGCCCACAAAACACCACATAGGAGACGTATTTACCCACAGACAGCATAACAGTGCAGTTTGTTAGTAACCAGCACACTTGCGATAGTGAAGGAGGGGTGCTGTTGATAATCACGCTAGACCAAAACTGCCACCTATGGCCACACAATCTATCACTCATATTCAAAGCTCAAAGATAAGAGGGAGGTGCCCTCGGTATTGAAATTCTTCAGGAATCCTTGGAAGCTAGAAGAAAATACAGAAAAGGAACATCTGTTTTATCAAATGTGTATTAGTTATCTATTGCTGCTTAACAAGTCTCTTCCCCATATTAGTGGCTCAAAGCCACATTCATGATGTCCTGCAGGTTCCGTGGGTGGGGAATTCGGGAGCGGCTTAGCCAGACCGTCGGCCTCCATCAGACACTGCCCTGGCTGCCACCATCTGAAAGCTTGACTGTGGCTGGGAGGTCCACTTCCGAGCTGACGCACTCTCGGGGCTCCTTGGCAAGAGACCTCGGCTTCTCCCTCAGTTCTTCCCCACGGGGCTGCTTGAGTGTCCTCACCACAGGGCTGCTAGTGTCCCCAGAGACAGTGACCCGAGTCCCTCAGGCCTGTCCTGATCTCGTCTCAGACTCATGCACTGCCACTGTGGCCACTTTTCCTTCATTGGAATGCGCCACTGAGCCCAGCCCACACTAAGAGGCACGGAGGTGAAGCTTTCCTTGTGGAATGAAACACAGTCTTCAAGTGTTTGGCCATTGTTGTGAGGTCCCGTCTGCCTTTCTCCGAGCACTGCCTTTTCATTCAGCCTGCACCAGGGATCCCGGAAAAGCACGGGCGTGTGCAGCCAGGAGGGCTGTCTCAGAAGCTGCTGTTCTGGCCATGCTGGCTCTCCGCTCCTCCCTGGGGTTTTCAGTCACTTGGGGTACTTCAAAGATGGGCTCTCTTGGGAGGTAATGAGTTCCCCATCACGGTAGGTATAAAAGGGGAAGTGGGATGGTCAATCGGCAGGTGACACAGATAAGTAGAGATGGGGAGGATTTAGCCTAAGCGACCTCCCGTGTTCCTCCTGACCGAGAGCATCCATGAGTTCCTGATCCCCCCAGGAACATGCTTACTTTGGCATCTGGATGGGCCACATAAGTACCGAGTCTGTGCTGTGTGGTAACGGAGGTGTCAGAGCCAAGAGGGGTTAATCGGCCCAGAGGAGGCTCTCAGGAGCAGGTTTCTGAGGAGGTGAAGGCATAGATTCTTGAAGGGAGAAGATCTGGGAAAAGAAGTGGGTGCGAGGATCAGGAGCTTCAATCTCCCCAAGAGATGGAATTGACACGATTTCCAAAATGGTAATCATGGGGGGTTGTCCATTTCCTTTTGCAGCAAGCCTTGGGAGCTGTGCTTGGAGAGGTCAAAGCTGTTCTAGGAGCCCATGTCTGAAGCTCCATCAACAGGTGGAGCTACAAGGAGGCCGGCCCTTCACTTACACAGAGATCAGCATGGGCTGCCTGTAAAATCCTGGCTTAGGAAAATCGGCCTCCATTTTCCGCCTGCTGGTACTCAGAGCAGATGGAGCCAAATGTGAGCTTGGGTAAGAGATCAGTGCCCTGTTCGTGGTGAATGCCCAGGCTGTTGAACAAAATAGCACACAGGCACAGGGCAGTTCTGGAGAGGAAGGGACAAGGAGCCACCTATCTGAGATTTCAGGGAGCAGATCCTGGCCTCCGACCCATACCGTCACCTACCAGTCCAGGACCGAATGCCATGCCGGCTCTCACTTACTGTGAGCGAGGAGGTGGTTCCCACGCAGGGGCCCACCATCTGCCCCAGGGGAGGTCTGCTCTCGGCCCCGCTGGCTGTTACTGAGGAGCGTGGAGTCCTCATGGACATAGCGCCAGCCCGGGCTCCCTGCTGCACGGAGAGGGGGACTAGAAGGCTGAGGAACCAGGGCTTGTGGGTGGATTTCCCTTCCTGTCCTCTTCCCCTTGCACTGGCTCTTCTGTTTCATTCCATCAGGAACAAACCAAGGTCAGTGCTGGGGCACATTTAGCCCCTTGGAAAGAGCTCTGTAACTTCCAGGTTTAAAAAAAGAAAATTGGACTCCTACAGTCAAGGCTAGCAGCTGGATATTAAAGATGGAAAAGAAGTGGGTCTTTAGGAGGGAAAGTGTGTAATGCCCAGCACCTATCAGGTCCATTACGAGTGGACAACGTGACCAGTCAGGAGGATTCAAGGCGCCGGAGCTGGACTGTCCCCAAGCTGGTCCGTCCCCTTGACTTCAAAGGAAACAATGTTTAAGTTTCAGGAGCAGCGTTTCTGAAAGTTCTCTGGAACACAGGGATCAGAACCACCCCAGTCCCAGTGAAACTGTCCTTCTCAGGCCACCCTTCCTAGGGAGAATCACCACTGCAAACGCCAGGGCGGGAATTCTCATCACAGCTCAGGCGTCACATCAGCCTTCCATGCTCACAGCCCCCTGGAAGGTTTGCCTCTTACTTTCCCCTAACAGATGTGTCCCTGAAGTCTGGCAGTCAGAAACACACAGGCTGTGTCTGCAGACAGCTCTGGTGGGGGCTCCGACGTACCTCCTAGCTGTGTGACTATGGGAAAGCTACTTAACCTCTCTGTGCTGCAGGTTCTCATTCGGATAGTCAGGATTTTAAAATGAAATAATGCATGGGAAGCACTTTAGCACAATCCTACAATTATTTGAAGTACATAATAAATGATGTAGCAGTTAACAAACAATCGAATGCTTATTAAAAAGTTTAAGTAGCCAGCTCACACGGTTCGTTTGATAGTCGTGATTTGTCAGTCTGTCCTACCAGACAGAAAAGTCTCTGAGGCAAGCGGGGGTTCTCATTAGTTGGGTTTCTCAAGCCCCTAACACAGCGTTGCTAATTGCTGATGGAGCAAACGAATGAACAAGGAAAGGGTGTGCAGAGCAGGTATGTGGCAGGGCTGGACTGAAGCTGGGGCTGGACCCTAGCCTTGCTTCCAGGAGTGTTGAGATGCCCTGGCACTGACGGGGGCCTCTGGGCCAGTGGGTCCCGCTTTTGGATTGTGAAGAAGGCCTGCACCTTATTGAGAGGGTTGAGGGTTCCTGGGCACTGCAGACACGTGGGGGCAGGAGGCAGATGGAGCAACAGCCACTTTCCAGTAGGAAGGAATGGTGAGGGAGGGGGTTTCCTGAACTGCGGGCTCTTGGCCCCTGAGACTGGGTGGGAGGGCACAGGACAGACTGCGGCGGGGCGCTTGGTCCTCTGGCCTGCCTGCACAGTGGAAGCACCTGGGGTTTTGACTCAGGCTCTGCCCATTTGCAGGGATTCCGAGTTAATTAATCTGGGTGGGGTGGTTTTATCTCAACTCGCTTCCTTCTAATAAGTCGCCAAGGTTGGGGATCGCCATAGCCCCCCAAGGTGGGTCGCAGCCCCCCTTGATACAGCCAGCCAGCCCCTTGAGTCTGCGTAACCCCCTCGCTGAGCTCCGGATGGTCCCCAGAGGGCACTGGAGTCCTGACTTCACAGCTCAGGGAGGCTGCAGTGGAGGAGGCGGGGACGCCAGGAACCAGGATTGAGGGCAGGGCCCTCCACGCGCGGCATGCTGCCCACCCCCACCCCCAGCGGTCCCCTGGGTCCCCGGCCTGGAGAGTCCCATTCCAAGGGCGTGGGAGGGCGCCCGGGAATCTGTATTGCTCACACACAAACCCAGATGCTTCTCTGGATCAGGCAAGTTTGGGAAACATCGCCATGCGCTCTTTCCTGGGTCCAGGCCACGGGAAGGATACGGGAGTCAACCCGCCCCCGGAAACCTGAAGCACTGCGTCAGAACCGAACGCCCGGAGCCGCCCGCCCCTGAGTCCAGGCTGATTCCTCAGGCCGCCGCCGTCCGGGTCGGTTTTGAGACGTGGGCGGTGGACCGCTTCTCAGACCCGCCACCCGCCTTCTGCAGGTTCGCCGGGAGTGGGGGAGGGATCCGCGAGCCACCGCTCCCCGCCTCTGACTGGGAAGCTGGGCCGGGCCGCGGACCGTGCCGCTGGCAGCCAGCGCCCGCCCCCGCGGCCGCATCCTCCAGGGTGGGATGCGAGCGCTCTGGGCGCCCGCACCGCCACCAAGCCGCGTCTGCGACGCTGGGCGCGCCGCCCCAGGGAGCCCCGCCCCCAGCCGCCCCGGGCGGGACCATGTGCCCTCTCTAGAGCCCGCGGGACGTCGCCGGCAGCTGGGTGCGGGGGAGACGATCGTTTGCCCCTGGTAATGAGGCCGGTGACTGTTGGCGGGGGATCCAGACCACTGACCTCCTTCTCTCACCAGGGATCTTCCTCCTCCCGGGCTAAGGCTCAGGCTGGCTCCTGCCAGCACAGCGCGCGCGCACACGGGGGAAAGCTTTGAAAAAATGACGGCGTAGACGAGCTCACCGGCGGCGGGGCTGCGGAGCGGTTGGAGTTGACTCCCTGCAGCAGGGAATCCCTCGGTCCCACGCCCGCTCCCCGCCCGCAAGCTGCGGCACTGAAGGGCAGGGACGAGGGCAGCGAGCGCGCCGCCCGAGGTAAGTCGCCGAGCCCAGGCGGCTCCCCGCCGGCGCCCAGCTCTCCTCTCCCGCCAGCCGCCCGGGATCGTCCGCTGCTGGGGACCTCGCCCCGAGGGGCACCACGCGCAGCACTGGGGCGACGCCAAGTGGCGGGGCTGCCCCGCGAGGGGGCGCACTGGGGCGCAGCTGGGGGGGGGGCTGAGGCTCCTGGCGGAGGGGACAGCCCCCCACCAGATGCCAATTCCCGGCGGGAGGAGGAGCGCTTGAGTCGGGCCCAGAAGCTGCCTGCGGGTAGCCGGATGGCACAGCCTCGAGGCTGCTGCCCCATTGCTTCCCAACCCAACCCCTGGGGGTCATTTGCTAGGGTGTCTGTCTATGTCTTGACAGTTATAGTGTTGCCCTGGCTGATGCTCCTCAGGTCATCTTACTGACCCTGTCCCTGAGTGAACGCCCCGCCCCCCAGGCTCTGGGTCGGCCCTCTGGAAGTTTCCTTTCCACCCGTCTCCCCCAGAGATACACCTGGGGGACGCGCAGTAGCCACGCAGGTGAGCAGTCCCCTTCTCCGCAGGTATGCCAGGTGTGTTCCACGCTATTTGTAAAATAGACACTTTGGTCGACTTCTTTAGTTTTTCTTTCTCTTTTTTAAATTCCGAATTGCTCCCTAGTTGTCTGTGGCGGCCAAATTTAGCAGATTTTTCACGCCTGCCTCCACGCCATCAGTTTCTCACCTATAAAGTCAAATCAGCCTTGTGTAAAGCGACAGCTCATTTCGAAATTAAACTAAAGTGTGGCTATTATAGTTATTTTATAGATCTAAATTTTCCCGAGTTGTATCTCCTTAAAATTGGGCACCCGTGGATCCTTTCTTTTTGCATAATGAGCACTGACCCAGCAGGTGCCTTTTTAAAAGTTCAGAAGCTTCTCTGGATCTCCGCCACCGCCGCCATCGCCTTTCTGCCGCTAGAGGCGCTGTCGGTCTACCTA
Source organism: Equus caballus (assembly GCF_041296265.1). NCBI lineage: Eukaryota > Metazoa > Chordata > Mammalia > Perissodactyla > Equidae > Equus > Equus caballus. Next base: position 52,733,863 of record NC_091685.1, read on the forward strand.
CGAATGACTTGCGTTGGCCTCCAACTCTCAATTTCTGTGATTCTATGTAACAGGCGTTTATTTTTCAACGACAGGCCTCAGTCGCGAACTGTACCACTTTATGATACATTTTATTTTGCAATTGCCATTGCTGCCCTCCGCCCCCACCACACGTACAGTAATGTGGCTAAAACCCAGCTCTCATTAAAATCCACAGGGCAGTGAAGACTCACTTGGGAATTAATGATTAAGTAAGACTTGCACAAAGTAATGAAGGAGCAGTAAGAAGGCCAAGAAAGAATACTGCTGGCCATCAAAGAAGTCGATGACCTGCAAATGGAAATAGTGGTAGTCCAAAGTGTTTTGAAAGACTTTTCCACAAATTGGTCCTTTTGAAAGTGTTTTCAGAGAGACCTTTTCAAAACCTGGAACTGAATCTCAGAGTGTGCCTGAGGGATCTCCAACCGGGCACAAGCTCTCCGTGTAAACAGAAGTCCACTGACCATGGACGGTATTATCTGTTAGAGCCAATGTTTACTAAATCAAGCTAATAATGGGAAATTATTTAATAGAGGGGGACTTTATTATTTTACGACTGCAGCTTTGGTGGAGAGAGCTTTCCCTTAGGATAAATATGAGTCGAAATAGAAAACCAGTTGGGCCTAAACGTTTTGAGTGGGTCACAGTTTGTGACATCCCGGGATTCACTTGGATTCTCAGTATCAGCTCCTAGTCAGTGCACCAGATTGTAGCACTGAGATTATTTCAGAATCCAAGCATTTCATGAGAGATTCTTCATGTTGGCCAGAGACAAGGGAGGAGGCTACTTGTTGAAGGCAGAGCATATTCCTGGGTTTGTCTCTCTGTGTGTTACCCTGAGTCCAGAACATTCGCCTGCCTAGTGCCCTTCAGTGGCATCTCAGTCCTAACAGGTCCAAAACAGAACACTGGATTCCAGACCCTCCGTTCCTGAACCCGTTCCTCCCCCAGAGTTTGCACCTCAGTAACAACGTCCTCTGCCTCCTCAAGATGCCTCACAACACCTGGAAAGCCACCCCCGGGAGGCTCCCCTTTCCCTCTGTAAGGCACTAACCTCCAAAATGTGTTCTATCTACCCACCTTCCCCCATTTCTCCCATCTTGGCCACGTTTTTTTCCTTTTCCTCTCTTCTGCAGAAGCCTCTTACCCCTGTTGTCGTATCCTCTTAACTGGTCTGCTGGCTTTCTCTCTTGCCCTGCCCAGCGCATTCTTGCCAGCACCACAGCCAGCGTCATCATTGTCCATCATGAGTTGACTCTTGCCGGTTTCTTGTTTAAAACTCCCCGGTGGCTTTCTGTGGTTCTTAGGGCGATCCAAACCTCTGGATAACCCAGTCTCTGTTCTCCTCTATGATCTGCTTTCTGATCATTCTCCCCCTTGCTCATTCTCCTCCAGCCACACTGGCTTCTCTTCTTTCCAACTTTCCAGAGTAATATTGCCAACATTTTAAAAAAGTTCCATGTTTGCACTTGAACACTTTGCACGTACTGTTCACAGTTGAGCTGCAGTGTTCTATAATTATACTTCATCCCCTTACAACTTGTTGTTTTTCCTACAGTTAATAATTGCTTTCTGTTTTTGTTTTTGTTCCTGTTTGGCTTTGTTTCCTGTGTCCCAATCTTTACCTCTGGACTTTCTGGGAGAATTATTAAACTCTTTTCAGTGTGATCAGACACACAGGGAATTACCCATTATCTGTTTTCCTTGGCGGTCTCTCTCCTGGAGCCCTTTATCCACCTGCTCCAATATAAAACGGGGACTTTCAGGCACGCCATACAGCTGCCCTCTCTGGACTGCCCTGTCTCCGAGGTGCTAGGAATGCCTCTGTGTCCTTTCTGAGTTGCATCACCTGTTTTCTGAGCATCATAATTTTCTTTTTCTTAGTTTATTCCTTAATTTTGTGGAGCACATCTTCTAGTAACTACCTGAGGTGTGAAGTGTGTGGGAGATAAAAATTTTTGATAACTTGTTTGGAATGACTTCGAATGGAAATAATAGAAAACCTGACTACAGCAATTTTCGTTCCTTTTTTTCTTTGCCTTTACGTGAGAAGCAGTTGTGAAGTAAGCAGTGTGGAAGCTGGTGTAGTGAGTCAGGATCTGATAATAGCAGGGACCCAGGATCTTACTTTTGTTTGCATCTGCCATACTTACATGTTGACTTTTGCCTTTCTGCTTACTGACTCCTGGTGTCATGATGGCTGCTGTGGCCCTTGGCATTATATCTGTATTCCAGGCAGTAATAGGGCAGAAGAGGCAAAAATCAGAGTCAGTGAAATCTATTTTATCGGGAGAATAAGAACATTTCAAGAAAACTTCGTAGCAGATTTTTCTCTTGGCCTTACTGTGGCACAGGGCCACTGCTACCCACATGGGAAGATAGGAAAGGAAATAGCTGTACACATTGTTGTTTCAAACAAAACAGGGTTCTGCGAGTAAGAAAGAAGGTTGGGATGTGTGTCTGCTATACTTTGCATGCAAATATGTCTGTGTGTTGCACCCTTGACAGCTGGTTTGTTTAGGTATAAAATTCCAAGGTGGAAGTCGCATTTCCTCAGTATTTTATGACATCTCTTCATGGTCTCTAGGCCCATTGCTGCTTGAGAAGCTGGTGGCACTCTGCCAATCCTTGGAATCAGCCTGTTTGTTTCTTCTGGAAGCTTTTCTCCTCTTTCGATCCCTGGTATTTCCACATTTCCTGATGGTGTGCTTTAGCTAAGTGCTTGTCAGTGCTGTGCTGGGCACTCTGTGGCCCTTCCTGTGAAAGCTCACGCTGTAAGGTGCCGGGATAATTCCATGTATTATTTCTTCAGTTACTTCTTCCTCACTGTCCTTATCCTGCTTTTTCTGACACTGCTATCAGCTGGATGTCCCAGATCCCTGACAGCATCCTCTAATTTTCTTACGTCTTTTTCATCTTTGCATTTTTGTTCTACTTTCTGGGAGAGTTTGTTTAATTTCCTTTCCCAACCCTGCTATTCAGGTTATTTGCTTCTGCTACCAGATATTTAATTTCCAAGAGATATTCTTGTTCTGTGAATGTTTCTTTTTTTAGTGTTCTATTCACTTTCCTGGGTGCAAGAATTCTCTAAACTCTTGGAGTTGTTCATTTTTATTTTTTAGGCATTCTTTTGCTGACTTCATTCTCACTAGTAGCTCTGAGTTTCTTCCCCCCACCCCCGCCCCCCCCCACCGTGACTTTTCCAAATGTCTGAATTTCGGCTCTCTGTTTATATTTAAGAAGGAGACACCGAAGAGCTGATCGAAAGTTCTCTGTGCTTCAGAAGCACACATTTGGCACAGGGACCTTCATGCATCGCTGACCTTCTCTGTTTTCTTAGCCTGGTCTGGTTCCCCAAAGAAGAACCCTGAAGCCTCCTGCTGAGGATTTAAGCTGGATGCAGGGCCTGTGAGCTGACGGGATCAGAGTTCAAGTGGATGTCTCACCCTTAAGTGTGCTTTGTGGTTGTTCTTTAATCCTTTCGTTTTCTGGTTGGCACCTTGCTCCCACCCTCCCTCGAGCTATGACTGGGGTCCCTGAGTGCAGATCTTCCCTGCCTCAGTGTCTCCAGAAAGTACATCTCCTAGTCTGTGGGACACGGGGGTCATTCGGCCAGCTCTGCTGGCTTGGCAAGGGACCTGGGGCTCTGCTTCTACTTGGACAGCCCCTAAGCCCAGCCTGTGCTGGCCCCAGAGATGCCCCCAGTCTGCCATTCCCAAGCCTTTCTGGGATGCTGCTCAGCCATCTCACCCTGCTGATGGCCCCCCACCGGGAGACGGGGTTCCTGCTTGCTCTCCTCTGCTGAGTGGATAACCTCTTCCATCTTCCAAAGCTCGGTCGCTCTCTCTTCTCTCCAACTCTTTGAGTGTTTTATGGTGATTATTAGGATTCCTTATGGTAGGGTCTCAGGAGGGCGTGCAGACGACCCTGAGGGTCCGCCGTGTCCATGAGCGATCAGCCCTGCTGTTGTGACCGTGCTCCCCAGACGGACACGGTTCCTTCTCTCACTTCTCATTCTGCTCTTTCTGTTCTTTCCTGTGGAAACAAACATCACATCCATTTTTAAATGCTTCAAAACTTTCTTTTAAAAATCTATAAATACAGTTAACATAGACCTAATTGGATAGATGTTACAGCTGCGGAAAGTAAAGGCTCTTTTAAGGAATGCAACTACATCACCTAAAGAAGCTGAACGTTTTTCTTCCTGGCATAGATGATGTTGTAATGAACTCATTACAGTTGCAAAAAAATTTTGTTTTGTATCAGAATGTGTTCCAGAGGCCTTTTAAGCTAAATTGTTCCTATAGTATGATTTACCAAGACAGGTGTGAGAAACATTTTCTGATGTTTCTTCTGTACCAAATGGCTGGCCCTGGGGCCCTGTGACTCCCGGAGCTGTACTAACCAGCTCCGTAATCTGTTCAGTTTTCTAATTATCAGCTCTCTGGCATGGAGAAAGTGAAGCAGATATAATCTAGACACAATGTTTTAGGAAACAGTCTCCGTAGCTGTTTCTCTCTGTGTGTTTAGTATTTTATTAAACTTAACGTTCTTATCCCAGCACTTGTTACTTAAAAAGGCGTGTACTGATTGCTTCCCTGCCAGGAGCTGTCTGCAGACCTTGGCGGCACGGTCTCACAGTCCTGGCGGAGGAGTCCCGCAGCCTGTCCTGTTAGTGCCCTCACCGTGCGAAGGAGGGACGTCGGCTTCGGCGGGTGAGCCTCTGCTAAGAGGCAGGTGCAGGCGCTCCCCAGCCTGTGTCATGACGCAGACGGGGTCTTAACAGGCCGTGGTAGACATTTTGTAATCTTGTACTCTATCTTTGGGATACTTATCATGTCTATAGCAATGAGATTGTAATTTCATTGGGTTTTAAATAGAATGGCAAGGTGGTTCTGATAAACTTTGTCAATTGAACTGTGTGCACTGAATCTCACACTTTGTGACAGGCTGCCATTTCCATCCTCACACTTCCTCCAGCTCATTCTTCATTTGGCTTCCTTGTGCTTTGTTTAATGCCCAGAATACCTTGCCTCCAATTGCTAGATGGGATGGAGAAGCCAAATAATTCAGCATCATATTGATATTTTTTTAATCCTTTAGGCTTTCATGTCATCCCAAGGCTACATTATGAGCTCAGCTTCCAGGCAACTGCTTAAAAATTCAGGCCATCTCCTTGGACTCAGCCTGGACCTTCCAGCCGTTCACCTGCTCCTGGGAGCTGGGGCCGCTGGGGCAGTCTCGATGGGCCACTCTGGGGACTGCTGAGGGACCCTGCCATGCCATCCTTCCGTGGGCCGTGCTGAGTGCCACCCTGCAGCTTGACCAAAAGATTCCTCATTTTGTGTTTTGCTGTATTTGTAATTAAAGCCAGGATAGGATTTAAGCATTTCTCATGAGGTCTATGCTCACATGTATCTGAATGTCATCTGAGAACCTGGTTTGGCTCTTTTGCTTTTGTCTTTTAAATCCTGGGTTTTGGCAGTGATCTTGGGCGCGCGCACTGGAATCAGAGTCTGTGTTAACTCTCAGAGTGCAGCTGCGCCCGCGATGCGTTCCTGAAGTGAGGCATGCCAAGGAACTTCTGAACTAAAATCATTTTTCCAGCCAATTTCAGTATAATTTGAGATATTATCATGGAAAAGATGATTGAAAAACAATTTTGGTCCCCATCACCCATTGTCTTATAAAATGTAAAATATTTTAGAAGTTGAAAAAAGGACACTAACTGTTATACACATGTTCTTACCAACCAGATTTTACTAAATATATGCTTCAGAAGTACTAAAACTTAAGCTGTGAGATGTTAAAGATCTATTTATCAGAATCCCTGTCTCCTTCCCCACTTGATTCCTCCTCCTGCAGAAGCAACCACTGCTCCTAAGTTGGAAGGTTCATGTGCATATGCAGAGCCCTAATCAATACTTGATATTGTTCTTGTATTTAAATATTATGTAAATGTACCCTACTATATACAACAGCCTTTGCCACTTGTTTTTTTTAAATCGATATGTTTTTAAAGACTTATTCATGTTGATATATGCACTTGCTTTGTTCCTTTTTTTTTTTTTTTTGAGGAAGATTAGCCCTGAACTAACATCTGCTGCCAATCCTTCTCTTTTTGCTGAGGAAGACTGACCCTGAGCTAACATCCGTGTCCATCTTCCTCTACTTTATATGTGGGACACCTACCCCAGCATGGCTTGTCAAGCCATGCCGTGTCCTCTCCCCAGGATCCAAACCAGTGAACCCCAGGCCGCTGAAGCGGAACATGCGAACTTAACTGCTGCACCACTGGGGTGGCCCCGCTTCATTCCTTTTAACTGAATGACTAAGCCATAAAGTGTGCACTCCTCTGGTGATAAACATCTGTTTTCCCCAACTTTGTGGTGTTGGTGTGGTGGAGGATACTTGCACCTCTCTGTGTACACACCGGCGTGAGCTCTGGGGAGTCTGTTATAAATGAGTGGTTGAGTTGTAGCCCATTTTCTCCTTTAATGTATTTTGCTCTGTTGCTTTCTAAGTTGCTTGTACCAATTTAGATGCCTGCTGGTTCTGGTTACCCACGTTTTTTCTAACGTGACATTTTCAGCCCGTTAAGTGGCGCCAAGCTGAACTGAAATATTTCATTGTCCCCATTGTCATTTTCCTATTACTGGAGACTCGCAGACTCTGTGTTTATATTGTTCTTTGTGTTTCTTCTTTGAGTTACTTATTCTCATCATTTGCCCATTTTTCTTTTTAAATTTGGTTCAAGAAATCCTACTCTCTTTCCTAAGCTCCAAAAGAGATTTCTTATCATTTCTTCTAAATTTTAACTTTTCACTGCTCACGTTTAGTATAACTGGAATTTATTGTTTATTGCATGGGGTCAGCATCTATTTTCCCCCACATAGGTGAGATGACCAGTCATCCTAGTGACATTTGTTGAGTCCTTCCCCCACTGATAATACCAAGTATAGACAGGTGTGCTTCTGGGTTCCTAGTTCTGTTGGACTATTGATTTATGCCCTGCCCAGTATCAGTGGTTTCAGTGTTCTGTAATTTAACCTAAGCCTTAAGGGTTTAGATGCGTTGTTGTGTCGAGGGCAGGCACCGAGGTCAGCTTGCCAGGCTTTGCATATCAGCTCTGCCAGCTGGTTCCTGACATGGGGCCTTGGGGAGGTGATTAACCAGGCTGTGTTGTGGGGACTTCCCCGGTGTGAGCACTGAGAATCCCATGTCCCAGCACCCCATCAGTGCTGGGCACACAGTAAAGATTGGTCCCCCTAAACCTCAGACAAATGATGTCATCTTTCCCCCAGTGTCTCCCTCTAGGAAATGGCAATGATACTGGTATCTGCCCCACAGGGCTGCGGGGAGGATTAGTGAGGTCATAGAGGGAAAGGGCCGCGACCAGCACCTGGCCTGGGCTAAGTGCTGGAAAAAGTTCATTTCCCTTCCTCCTCTCCCTTCCTCCTCTTTAAAATTGTCTTCACTATTCTTGAACTGATAGAATTTCTTATGAACTTTAGAATCTTCTTGCTGAGTTCTCCATAATACCCTGTGGGAACTTATAATTTGGGGGAAAACTACATCCTCACAACATCAAAGCTTCATGTCAGGGCTCGCCCCGTGGCTGAGTGGTTAAGTTCACGTGCTGCACTTCAGCGGCCCAGGGTTTGCCACTTCAGATCCTGGGCGTGGACCTACACACTGCTCATCAGGCTGTGCTGTGGCAGCATCCCATATAGAAGAACTAGAATGACCTACAACTAGCATATACAACTATGTACTGGGGCTTTGGGAGGAAAAGAAAGACAAAGATTGTCAACAGATGTTAGCTCAGGGCCAATCTTCCTCACCAAAAAACTTTTAAAAAAAGCTTCATGTCATGAATATGGTCATTTCTTTCTTTATATGTTTCCTTTAATGTTACTCAATGAGTTTTAAATAATTTCCTCTCTAAAATTCTTGCACATCTTTGTAAGATACATTTCGAGGTATCCTAAGTACCTGATAGATTTGTTGTTATTCTGAGTGGGTCATGATCTATTTTAGATTTTAACTTTTAAAAATAGAAAATTTTAGGTTTATGCAGAGGGAGACAAACTAGAATAATGAACACACGTGTCTGTTACTCAGCTTCTACAAGTTCCAGCTCCTAGCCATTCTTGTTTTATCTGTGGAATTGTATCTTTTTTAAAAGTTCTAGTTGGTGTTATCTTTTCAGTATAAATGAGTGCTATTGATTTCTGTATTTTGATTTTGACTGCAGCAGCCTTGCTCCATTTTTGTTAGTTCTAACAGTTTGAGGATTGGCTTCATAGAGCTTCTAAGAGAACAATCACCTGAAAATGACAGTGAATCTTGTTTTTCCCTTTACAGTTCTTATGTGTTCTACTTCTTCTATTTTTCTTCGTTTGTTGGCTAGCACGTCCACTACAATGATGAGCAAAAGTGGTGATTCCAAGTGTCCTTGGGGCTTCTTTTAACTTTAATGAGAATAACTTTTGCTTTCACCACTGATCAAGATGTTTACTGCAACATTTTGTTTGATGTGTTTTATCATTTTACCATTTCCCTGTACTGCAAGTTTGGTAAAATGTTTGCTGGTTAATTTTTCGCACTTTTCCTCCCCATCTGTAGGTGTGAGCACTTGTTCATTTGGTGCTGATTCCCTACCCGCCCGGGTTCCTAGTGTGATGCACTTATGTTAGTGGATTTCATGTCGTTAAGCCATCCTGAATAGTTAAGGTAAATCCTCCATGACTTGGATGCTTTGTTAAAATACAATGTTGGATCCCATTTACTAAGATTTCATTTCAGATTTTAGCCCAATTATAGGGCAATGTTCATAACAACGTTGGTCTCTAATTTTCCGTTCTCCAACTGTCTTTGTTTAGTTTTCATTTCAAAGCTATACTGTTAGCCTCATAAAGTGAGTTAGGGAGGTTCCTTCTTGGTCTGTTCCTAGGACAGCTTATGGATAAGAGGTGATTGTTTTCCCAGCAGTGGTTGGAACTTGTCTAACTATCATTGGAGTGTGGTGCTCTTTCATCAGAAACCTGACACTTGATTCACTCTCCTCCATGGTTACAGTGCTATTCATATTTTCTCTTTCTTTATGAAAGAATTTTGTTGCATTTTTATTTTGTAGATCTCTTTTATCTTTGTTTTCTATGTCATTAAGTGTGTCCCTTTTTTCTGCTTTCCTAGAATTTATACTATTGTTCTATTTCCAGTTCTCCTTTCTTCTTTTGAAAGGTTATCTCTGTCATTTTCAATCATCCTTCTCTTCTGTTATATCCACACAGGGGGACATTTTCCCTCCAATTCCTGCTGTCACTGGTGCACACATTTTGTTTTTAGTTTTGTGTTATCCAGTCCAAAATAGTCTATAAACTGTATATGAGTTTACGATATAAAGTTATTTAGACACGTTTTGGTTTTGTTTTGTTTTGTTTTTCAGACTGGCACCTGGGCTAACAGCTGTTGCCAATATTTTTTTTTTTTTTCCTGCTTTATCTCCCCAACCCCCCCCATACACAGTTGTAGATCTTAGTTGCAGGTCCTTTTAGTTGTGGGATGTGGGACGCCGCCTCAACGTGGCCTGACGAGTGGTGCCATGTCCGCAACCAGGATCCAAACCCTGGGCTGCCGCAGCAGAGCGCTTGAACTTAACCTCTCGGCCATGGAGCCGGCCCCTAGACACGTTTTGATTGGTGTATATGTATGTGTTTCACTTTCCAAATACTTGGAATAAGGTCACTTATCTTTGTTATTGATCTCTGGTTTTGGTGCACTGCTGTCAAAGAAAGTGATCTGTGTCCTATTGACTCTCGTATGTTTGAAGTTTTCTTTATGAGCTAATGCATGGTTAATTTTTGTAGAAATTACATGTGTGTTTGAAAATAATGTATATGCACTAAGTATCGAGTCTAGAGTTCTACATATGTCAATTAGATTAAGCTTGTTACCTGATGTCAAATCTTCTATCATGATGAATATTTTTCATTCAATATTTCTGTTTCTAAGAGAGGCTTTAAAAATCTAATGTAATCATGGATTTTCCATTTCTCCTTGTAATCTGTCTGCTTTTTCATTATACATTTTGAGGCTGGCTTGTTGACTCCATTCAACTATATACAGCTTCAGATTTGCCTAAAACAAATACTGCTGTGTCGCTTTTATTTGATTAGTACTTCTCTGGTATATCTTTTCCTATATCTTTACTTTCAAGTTTTCCATGGTGTTATATTTCACATGTGTCTGTTATAAACAAAATAGGCCTGGAGTTTTTAATCTTTATAATTACTGCCTTTTAACTAACTAGTTTTATCCATTCACATTTATTGTGACCTTTAATATTTTTGAATTCTTCTTCCATTTTATTCTCTATTTACCATTGCTCTTTTTAAGTAACTTTTCTTTTTTCTATCTCCTATTATATTACTGAAGGACTATTTATGCCTACTTCTCTCTGGCTGTATTATCTTAGAGGTTAACTATTCTGTCTCCACATTTTCAGTAGCACTGTTAAAGTTTTAACATTTGCACTTCAGGTAACAGATCTAAAGGTAATCAATAATTCTGGCCTCCCCCCAAACCATTCTACAGGCTGAGCATGCTGGAGTGCCTTTATTGCTCCTGCCATTTATCATTATTGTTGGCTACCATTTTAGTTCTACCATTTTGAAACGTATCTCATCAAAAAACACACTGGACTGATGGTGCTCTCTGTTTTTGTTTCTCATGGTCCAGGCCTGTTTTGATTTATCCCGTGTAGCAAGCTCCTCTTCTCCACCATGGCTTCTGGGAAACCTCTTCTGCCTTCTGGATTCAGTTTGCCTCTCACCTAAGTAGTGTTGCATTGAGGTCTATGAGTAGCAAATTCTGTGTATTTGTCTGCTGGGACAATGTTTGTTCGCTCTTTCTCGTGAGTGTATACAGAACTCCAGGGGACGGTTATGTTCCTTTGGCGGATATGACCTGCGGGATCCCGGGCTCTGCTGTGACTGCTGAGTAGACTTTAGTTTAAGGATGGTTCTTGCACACTAAACCTGCTTTATTCGCTGCTTGCTTTTAAGCTTGTTCTTTGTTTTTTTTGTGGTTGTGTAGTTTTATTATTATGTTATTTGATGTGGATTAATTTTTAATTTATGTATATCTGGCTTTGTGGGGCTTCTTAAATACAACCAATTATGGAAAGTTCTTAGCCATTATCTCTTCAATTGCTGTCTTGTGCTTATTTTCTCTAAGCCTCCTTTGGACTTTTATTATACAAAATTGGACCTTATCATTTAGTCATCCTGTTTTTAACGTCTCTTTGTCTCTTTATCACGTTGCTTTATATTCCAGGTGATGTGTTCAAGTCTAAATGCCATTTCACAGTTCTTTCTTGAGCAGTGACTAAATTGCTGTTTAAACTCTGTATAGACTTACTTTGCATTTTTGAATACCTTTAATTTTTCATTTATAGAATTTTTATTTTTTTCTTTTTCAATTTTGCTAGATATTTTAAAAACAACATCTTTTCATGATCTTCCTTTATGGTTTCTATGTATTCTTCTTGGTCTTTAAAACTTTGGACATACATGATGGGAAGAGAAAATCTATGATAATACAGAAACAATGACCAACCCATCACTAGTGAAAGCTTCTAGTGTCTAGACTGTGGACTCCAAGCACCATTTCTCATTAACTGCAACCAGGGCTCCTGGGAGAAATGGCTGCTTCCAGGTCTGGGACAAGCAATGTAGCAGGTGAGCCTGAAAATCTTGTCGTATCCAAAGATAGGAAGCCATCAACCATAACTCGAGTCTTGTGAAAAGGTCTTAGGATCTAACCTGACTAGGCTGCCATTAGTCAAAGATGGAGCAATTTGAGCATCAAAACTAATAACAGTGACTTGAAAGACACCAAAATATTTGTACAGTCATGCATCACTTAACGACAGGATACGTTCTGAGAAATCCATCCTTAGCCAGTGTTGCCCTTGTGTGAACATCACTGAGTGTACTTACACTAACTTAGGTGGGATAGCCTCCTTCACACCTAGGCTCTATGATACTAATCTTTTGGGACCACTGATGTATATGTGGTCTGTCATTGATCCAAACGTCATTATGCCAGGTGTGACTGTATTCAGGAATTGACTAGCATGGATTAAAAAAGGCAAACAGGAAACATCCCTTTGGTGGCTCAGGATGCCAGAGAACCAACATCATCTGTGGAAAATGGGTTAATGAAAAGAGAGATTCAAGCATTTATCCTGACTTCTGTAAGAACCCTACCTTAGGGTATTCAAACAGTTGACGAGAGAAAGTCTCCTTATAGAAATGGGCCAGGTAATGAATGAAGAAGGATCCAATTCTTTATACTCTTCTGTTTTTTTAATACTCAGCCTTTCCATAATAAGATGGATTTTAAAAGAGTCTAATTCAGACAAATAATGTGCCAAATATAACAAAATGTTAATTATTAAATAGGTTGATGGATATATTAGGGTAGTTATTACCCTTTTCTCTCTACTTCTCCATGTGCTTGAAAATGTTTCTACTTAAAACTAAAAAGACTTTCACTGGGAAAAACTGAAGTAGGTGCTCATGCTTCAAATCATGGGAGTCACTGTAGAAAAGACTGACGTACTTGCTGTTACAATTATTGATGAAAGTGTATGTGCAGACACCATATTACACAAATTCAGATGTAATTACCTTGTTGTTAACACCAGTGTTAATCAGCAGGAAGTGAGGTCCAGGGAGCTGTCACCCAGAGTCACAGGCTGTGCCTGCGGTCAGTCCCGAGCCGATCTCTACCTATCCTGTGATCTTCCTGGTTCTGGAACATTTACATTTCAGAATCACATCATTTTTCCGGTTTATTGTTGATCATTCCTATGACTTGGGGATGCTTTCTGTGTTCTAGGATATCAAGTGATAACATTCTGTGCTGTGTGTTTGTTACTTGATTTTTGACTTTAAAATGTGTCATTGGGTTATAACATACATTCAGAGAATTGCGTGAATATGAAGTATGCAGCTGCACGAGTGTCACTTATGTCTTGTGGACAGGTTTCTGGAACCCCTCTCCCTGGTCCAGTGGGTGAATCTCACCCGCAAACTGCATAGGCGTTAAGTCAGTCCGATAACACCCACGCTGTGCTGCGCAGGAGCCGTGCAGGCCGTCTTCAGCCTGTGTCACACGACCTTGCGTCCCCACGTCTCATGACTGAAGACGCCAGTTGGACCTCTGCAGAGCAGGAAGAGGTGAAGGGCAGCTCGCTCTCACCCTCCCCCGCTGCATTGCTTAGAGATTGTGGGAATAATTAACGACCCTGGTCCTCGTCTCCCTCCACACGTAGATAACGTCAGCGTCTCTGAACTTGTTTGATGTATGACTGAAGATGCTTGTTTATGTCACCCAGATGCGCCGTATCCTTTTTTGACATAGATGAAATCTAGTGGCAAGTTTTTTCCCTCTTCTCCTCTTCCCTGCATGTACACTGTTGGTAAAAGAGACAGAAGCTGCCCTTCACCTCACACCCTCGGAGCAGTCCCATCAGAGCACCCTGTGGAACTGGTTCTCGGGGTCCCACTCCTCACCCCGAGTATTGAATGAACTCCGTCACCAATATCACCTGGAGCTTTCTCTCAGTTGACACTATGCAACCTGTGTACCACCTCCCGGGGCAGGATGTAGAATATTTCCCATGCCTCCACCCCTTGTGCCCCTCCCTTGTCACAACCCTCCTCCTGGGAAATGGCTATGCTGAGGTCTACCACCAGAGATAGAAGTAGGATCCTAGTGGGTGGTCTTTTCTCTCCTGCTCTTTCGCTCATCATGATGTCTGGGAGAGTCACACTGTTGCTGCAAGTGGCAGGAGCTTATTGCTTTTTGTTGCTGTGTAGTATTCCATCATGTGAATATACTCAAGTTACTTATCTATCCTATTTGATGGAAAGTTGAGTTGTTTCCAGTTCTCCACTATTGTGAGTAGACTGGCGATGAACATTCCCATAAGAGTCATCTGGCAGATGTGTGCAGCCACGTGTCATGGAATAAACCCCGGGTGGAATTGCTCAGTCAGAGGAAACCAACCATATGTTTACCTTTGGGAGGTCATGGGCAAAGCACTTCCAACAAGGTCCTCACAACTATGACTCCCGCCAGCAGCAAATGAGAGTCCCAGCTGCTTCATCTTCCCAGTGACACAGTTGTCACTGTCCTTGCCATTCTGCTATCAGCGTTTAGGAACCTCCTCCAAACTGTCCTGTGTTCCTCTGCAGAGTCAGTGTGCCCTCCTGTGGCTCGCACAGCATCTTCTCCATCTCTGCCACAGCTCTTGCCATCTCTGGTGGAGCTTTGCTTCCTCTGTGTCTCCCCTCGTTAGAATCTAACTCCCCAGGGGCAAGGGCGGTGCTCTCTTCTTCTTCTTGATATTCCAGGAGCTTACACAGGGCCAGGGACACAGTCGTGGCTCAATCAGAGTTTGATTCAATGAGTAAATGAATGAGTGGATGAATGAATGAATCAGTCAATTGGTCAATGTTCTGAAGAAATTAAAACCTACTTACCTGGCAGGACATGGTGCACATTTTATATAAACAACTAAGCTCTTTGGGCCACGCGAACCTCTCTCCAGAGCTGTACACACAGGGAGAATTTTTGGCCTGAAATTCAGAGAGCGCTCAGGGATGGGGAGAAGCTTTCATCTCCAAGGCCTCATTTGCACTGGGCCTGCAGCACAGAGGAGCAGGACTCGGTGCCAGGATGGGGCTGCCCAGGCTGTGCTGAGCTTGGATAGTGTGGATCCGCTTTGCAAAGCCCACCTCTTCCTCTCGAGCGACCGGATCCCCAGGATCCCAGGAAACAGCATGTGCACGCCCTTCCGTTTCTCAGTCGCTGCCGAGACCAGCAGGCTCCTCCGTGTGCGGGCTTGGTGGGCTACAAAAGCTACACCCGCCCTGGCCCCACCTCTGAGTTCAGGGATTCCCAGCCGTGACCTCGGGGTCCAGATGCACGTGCCCAGAGGAGAATGATCGTGGAGATGCAGTTTTGGTCTCCTCTAATAGACAGGTCTGCCTATTATGTATAATTTATTATATTTTTATATATATAATATATAAATTATATATAAAATATTTTACAAATTATATTTATATAATATATATAATTTATAATATATAGTAAAATATAATAATTTATATATAATATAAAGGCTGCCATTTGTATAATGGGAGATTGAGAGTGCCCTGCTGTATTACAATAACCTGAGCGCCTGTGGAGACAATTCTAACCACCAACAATTCAAAGGCAAAGCCCATCGTTCAGGAAAACATTTGGTTTTCATTGAACTTCTGCATTGTGATTGCCCCAGTGGACTGATATCTGCAACTTTTGTTATGAGCTGTTTAGGAGCATTTTGACATGTAGGGGGTGCTGCCGAATGGAAAACAAATGTTCAAAGAGATGAGCACTGAGAAAAGCAGAGTTCTGAGAGAGAGACCGTGGGCACTGGCATGAACGTCATTCTAGTCTCACCAGCGTTTCTTCAAGTCACACCAGCCTGGAGGTGAGAAGAGGCAGAATTCTTACTGCATTTATCTAAGGGTTTACTGCATTGTCTCTACTGGCTCCTGAGGGCACAAGACTCAGCCCTTTACTTCCAGGTGGCTCCTAGGACTGTCGCATGTACAACTTGAGCAAACATCCTTGGCCTCCGTTGTGCCCCACTTCCCCTGGCCCTGCCCTCAGCCCCATCTCCCTGAAGCAGTGAACAAGGAAACAGCAGAAGTGCCCGATGCCCAGGGCTGAGCTCTGGCAGCATGCACTGGGACAGGTGACCACAACCAGCCTGCCTGCTTTCCCAATGTCCCCTGGGAGTTTTAGTGAAGACAGCAGCTGTCAGTTCAGCCTGAAATGTCTATCACAGTGGCATACTCTCATGCTTACTTCCCCTGTTCCCCCAAGGAAAGACAGTCCTGTGTGGCTGTCCTCATTTCTCCAGGCTGCTGGACCATTTCTGCCAGGCAAATTCCCAGCTTTGTGTTACAAGAGGAGAGGATGGGATGGGGACGGCAGGAGAGAGGCCAGCGAGAGAGGCGAAGCTTCCTCCCAAAGTCCATTGATGCGATTTGTGTCCCAAAAAGAAGGACTGGACTTCCTGTGGGTCTGCTTGTGGCTTTTGAACCATGCTTCTTGAACGTCACCCCAGCTGTGGCCTGTTAGGCCCCATTCCAGTCCCCTCTTCTCCTAGGACTCAGACGTGAACAAATGTAAACCTGAGGCAGCCTCAGTCCTCAGAACAGCCCATCCTCTTGGGTGACCCAGGCCCCCTGAGCAGACCTGCAGCCTGAAGGGCTGTCTCTTCTCCAGGATGAGTTCCATGCAGGAGGCTGCCCGCCTGTCTGCCCACCCAGGTCACTGCCCCCAGGGAGCAAGGCTGGGGGTTAAGCTGGTATGGGAGTAAATGGCCAAGAAGGGCTTCCTCCAGCAGCTCTTCCCATTCCCTCGGGCTGGGTCCTGCAGCAAGGGGCAGCGGACACATCCCAGGAAGGCCGGAGTCACAAGAACTTTTTCCTGTCTCCAGTGACAAATGTAAGCGATCAAAGCTCACCCCCTAGTCAATTATTCAGATAAATCTGAACAACATCAGATGGCCCATAAAGGTTTGTTTGTTTCGTTTTACCCCAATTAGACTAGATTTATGGCACTTGGATTCATAGGTGCACACATCCATCAGTGTCGGGGAACATCACGGCAATATTCTCATTTGAAAACAAGATAAGCAGAGAAATGCATTTTACAAATATTATAGATAATTTGTCTTTCTTGAAAGCCAGGAATGTAAAATTATAATAATTTCTGATTTTGATATACATAAAACATTGAAAATTAAAATAATGTTTATTAATACATCTCATCTTTATCTTTCAATATATTTTCAGCTACTTCCATGTCATAGGAAATTTAGCATTAACAATTCTTGCAGCGGATGTAGGATTGCACACTTTTCCCTTTCTTCCAGGAATTCTGTAGTCTCCAGGCGTGTCCTGTGTCCCCAGCTCCCTCCCGGGAAGGCCCGATATCTTGCACATCCTTTCACGAGGGCACCTGTGTGTCTGAATCTGTGCAGGATTCCTCCCACAAACCTCACAAGCCTGTGACACAGTACAGCGGGCTGTGATCGCCCCATGAGCCCCATAAAGGACGATCCTGTGCACAACAGGCCTCAGGAACACACGCCCTGAGGGAGTAGAGAACAAGCCCTGGGAACAGTCCAGACCATGCGGCTCTGTGCGCATGACCGAAGGAGAGTGTCAGAGGAGGCACACAGGCCCCTGCTGGGCCGGCAGCGGGCAGGGAGCATCCTCCTCCCGAGGGAGCGGCACGTCGATACTGGGAACAGGAAGCTCTTGTCGCACTGGGGCCGGGCCGGGAACCTGTGTCCATGGGTGGCACACCCAGCGCCACACCCTGGTCTCTGGGGCCCCGGGTCAGAACAAGGTGGTGGTGGGCGCCCTGTGCCCCTGGCCGGGAGCAAGCTGGCTACTGCTAAGCAGGGACTCCTAAGCCGAGGCACAGCAGCTCAGTGGTCACACTGTTCAGTCCCTTAATTTCTGAAGTTCAAATGGAATGGGCACCGTATCACAGGCCTTGATGAGAGTGGATTATGATAACAAGAAGTACAGGTCAAAGTGCAACACGCGGTGCGCATCCTCTGTGCTGCTAATGAATGAGGGGGATTTAAAAGAAAAGAAAATACCCTTCACAAAAGGGTACAAAATCAAAATAAATAAAATCCTTACATAAAAATCTAAACAAGTAAAGACATATCTGTATCCAGAAAACTACCAAATGCTGTGAAAAGCTAGCAATGAAAACCTACCTAATAGGAGACATATTTCACTTCCATGATCAGTAGACTCAGTCTAATTAAGATGTCAGCTCTTCCCGACTGGACCTACAGAGTCAACACAACCCCAGTCAATGTCCCAGTCAGATACTTTGTAGACATCTACAAACCGTTTCTGCAACTGGAATATCCTGCACAACACTGAAGAGCAAAGTTGAGTAAGCCGCACTTCCCCATTCCAGGATTTAGAAAGGTACAGGGAGTGTGATGCTGGGGTAAGAATGTGCCAGGAGATAAATGGAAAAGAATACAGAGTCCACAGATAGACCCACAAACATGGGCAACTAATCTTTGTCAAAAGATCAGAGGCAATTTGATGGAGAAAAGTTAGTCTTTTAAACAAATGGTGATGGCACAATCGGGGGGCCATGTGGAAAAAACTTAAAGACGCCAACTTTTCACATGACACAAATATTCACAAAAATTGTTCATGGATGTAAACATAAACTGCGAACCTATCAAAATTCTAGAACTAGCAAAGGAGAAGATATGACCTCAGTTTTCATAATGACCTTTTATCTTCAACATTGAAAGAACGAGTCTTCAATGAAAAATCCAGTTAGGGGGGACTTTGTTAGAATTAAAATTTTCTGCTCTGTGACAATCACTGTTAAGAGAAGAAAAAGACAACCCTAGACTGTGCGAAATCTTTGGAAGAAGCCTATCTAAGAAAGGGCTTGTATTAAAATGTACAAAGCATCATAAATTCAACAATAAGAAAACAAACATTCCAATGAAAAATGGGTCAAGATCTGAACAGACACCTCGCTAATGAAGGTATAAGCATACAATAAGCATGCAAGAAGATGCTCAAAATCACTTATCATTAGAGAGAAGCAAGTTGAAACAAAGTGAGACGCCTTGACACACAAATAGACGAGATCAATTCATGGCTGGGGGGTAGGACAGCACAGACTCTCTGTCATCACTGCTGCCCATGCCGAGTGGTGCAGCCACTGTGGAAGACACTTGGGCACTTTCTTACAGGGCTAAACATCATCTTAACACGTGATCCCTCAACCACCTTCCTAGGTATTTACACAATGTTTTCAAATAGAACGTCAACAAAAAAGCCAGCACACATATATAGACTGCACCTCATTTATACAGGCAGGGAACTTGAATGAACAAAGATAACTTTCCATAAATGAAAGGACACCCAAATGAGGTACATCCATGCAATGTAATGCTATCAGGTGCCAACACTGAAAGAGCTATCAAGATGAAAACACATGGAGGAATCTCAAATTCACCTTTCTAACAGAAAGAAGCATCTGCGAAGGCTGGGTAGAGTACGGTCTCATTGATATGGCATTCTGCAAACACAAAGCTATCAATTTGATACACAGATCAGCTTCCCAGAGCTGTGCAGGGCTGTTGTCGGGGGAGAGGGATGAAGAGGTCAGGAAATCCGTGTGATGCTTTAATGGTGGATACTTGCCTCTCTGCCTTTGACAAAATCCCCAGATTTTTACAGTGGAAAGAGCAAATCTTGACTTACACAAATTAGTAAAATGATTTAGGTGGGTGGATCCTTGGATGGAATGCAGATGAGACTAGAGAGTCTAACCGTATTGAGAATGGAAGAAACAAACTCACTGCAAGTGGTGGGGGCAGTGGTGCTGACCTAAGGACCTTTGGAAATGACTGGAATCTGTACAACTACAGGAAAAGACACCGAGCAAGCAGAGAACCCTACTTGATAAAGTTCTTTCTCAACAGTTACTGGTTAATAACTGTGAGGCCCCTATGCATCTAGACCGGGATTGGAGAAATGACTGAGTGGTCGTCAGACGGCAGGAGACAGGGTTCCACTACTGCAGGGGCAGGTTTCGGGGAGGGCAGGGCGCGGGCTGGAGGGCTCCATGTGGCCATGCGTTCGACTGGGAAGCCGTGCTCTGAACTGACGTTGACCTTAATCTAAACATGGCTGTTTCCATATAGACACATATATAGCAGACAGTGTACACACGGTAAGGTCAGCACACCAGCCTAACTTAAGCATCCTGCCACCGAGAGGGCCAAGAAGCAAGGACACCCCGGAGCAACCAGCACACTGAGCTCACAGATGCACGTTTTTAATGCCATGGTCTCATACAAGGAGCCAGTGCTCCTTGAGGAAAAGGCTGATTCCAGGCTGAGGCTGAGAAGGCGCAAGACAATGCTGCAGAATCCTGTAGAAAAGTAAGGAGGTGTTCTATCCCCAACTAAAATACACAGGCGCCATAGTTTTCCATCACATTTATGTCGTAAGAATATTTAAGCATTAAAACCAACCCGGCGGTGTAGTGGCTGAGTCAAATGCTTCATCTCGGCTGCCCAGGATTCACAGGTTCAAATCCTAGGCGCAGACTTATGCCCTGTTCATCAAGCCATGCTGTGCTAGGTGTCCCACAGACCAAAGAGAGGATGATTGCCACACATGTGAGGGACGCTGGAGGCAGAAAGAGGCAGCAGAGCTCCGTCGGGACAAGGAGCGGTCTCATGCCCGCCAGCGTGGCTCTGAGAGTTTGAGAAAGAGGCCCCTTCAGAATCAGTGGGGGCATCAGATGGAAATTTGTTTAGTTAAGAAAATGGTCTATTCAGCTGAAACACTTCAAAATCAGGGCGATGTGCATGGAGCAAAGGTAGTTGGTGTTGGTTTCTGGCCCGTGTGCGCTCACGCCCCCATCCACTCGCTGAGTGACTGAGCTTCTCCACATGAGCCGCAGCGGCTCCTGGGCCCTTTGCACTTCAGGTTCCCCATAAAATGCACAGGTTAGCATGGGATCTCTGTGCATCCTTCCAGCTCCGTCTGCCTCATTGCTACATTCACATAAGGACACATTCCACTAGGGAGCTATTGTTGCCGTCGTTAGGACACGAAAAACGCATCCTGGGCCCTCCTGAGAGGTGCTGCCGGGCCTCACATGCCTCCTGGATGCAGGGTTCAGTGTGGTTGGCATGCCCTCTGTGGGCCATGGTCACACCAAGCCCGTGCTCAGCAGCTTTTCTCACATCCCGGTCCCAGGCCACAGGGCGAGGAAGGGGCAGCAGGCCAGCAGGCACTGGGGCCTGAACCACTCAACAGGTCAGCACTCCCGTTTGAATCCACGCTTGGGGTGGACACCAGGGAACAAGCACCCTAGGCTCCCCTGGGCTCCTGAGGTGTTTCGGGTGCCCCTTCCCTGCCCCCTTCCTCCATACCCCATGCCCTGGGAGCCCTTCCACCCAGGACATCAGGAGGCTTAGCCCCTCCAGCCTGGCTATGGGACCCCCGAAGCCTCGTGGTCGTGTCCTCCTGGCAGGGAGCCTCTCTTTTTTCTGGAAATGAACTCCAGTCGTGCTGGCTGAGGGCTCCAGCCCTGTTTGATTGAGGCTCCATCCGTCGCCCAGGCTGCATGCCTGCTGCTCTCTGAGACGGGGCCCCGTTTTCCTTAACGTGCCCTGTTGTTCACCACAAGCTCTCTGGGCCTCCAACTCCTGCCCGCTCCAGGCTGTGTACTGTCTGCTCCCACCCCTCACACCCCTGTTACTGGGCTCTACCTTCTGCTGGGAAGCCCACCAGGTGGCTTTGACTGGTCTGTGGACACTCAGCACTGCCCTGGCCTCTGTTCACCTCTGTTTCCATCACGGTGGACACCCAGCTCTGTGTGACAACCTCACCTCCTTCCAGCCATCCTCAGCTCCCCAGGAGTCCTGGTCCAGCTCCTTCTTTCACACCTCCTACCATCCAGGATGCTTTTAAACAGCCTCTGAGTACCACAGACAAGCTACCACTCCCCCAGGCCACCTGCTCTGATGCTAGCCTAGGGCCCTGCATCTCGGCTGCTTCCAGGAGGAGGTGCCTCCTGGGCAAGGCCCTGAGTGACCACCTTAGTGTAGTCATGCTCAGAAACTCAAAACCAGGTCCTGCTTCCTGTGAGCTCATGAAGATTCTGGAGACATGGTCGGAGAGCTGACGCTGACTTCCAAAATCTGCTCGCAGGCCATTCCAGAATGTCTGCCCCTGAGAGAAGGCCCGACTACCCAGCAGTTGTCCCCTGCAATGGGGTGGGATGGCACTCATGGCACGAGAACTGCGGGGAGCAGGGTCGTCTCCCTTGGTCTATTTCACTCTCTTGGCAAAAAGACCACAGACCAGTGAAGAGTTCTGATGATGAAACTTTGCCCAGTTCTGACTCCCACTCTCTGTGGTCAGGAGCAGCCTTGGGGGGATGCTTGTTAAGAAACAGCTAGTGGGACTACACGGCAGAACTTTGTGTCACTGAAGAACGTCGTAAAGTCTCACACCAGGACCATTTAACTGTGTGACGCTATTCTTCTCTGGCACAAAATGTGCCCCCAATCCAACAAGATTCCAGTTGCTCCTTCATCTCTGGGCCTGATGGTGGGTGGGGTAGAAGGAAATTCATGACTTCAGCCTCTAATCTGGTAGGACAATCAGGCACACACTGAGCTCTCTCTGTCTCTCACGGCCAAGGGAGGGGGCCCAACTCAGAACTGACCTGGGCCCTGGTCACATCGAGGACAACAGGTTCCCTGCGTCAAGATGGAGTCCCTGGGTACGCCATCTGTCTGAGGGGGCAGAGATGCGGTGGGCAGGCATTCTAGTTGCGGGCAAGAAGAGCGGAGGTGAGGGAGCAAGAGAGCCCAGGCATGTTTGAGGAGGACAGGCCAGATGGTGTGGGTGACAACGGCCAATTACTCCTCCTTTCTGTGCTTCCTCTACGTTATTAAAAACCTGGAATATTACCCACAACACTCCAAATTATTCTGAGGGCAAAATGAGTGGATACGCACAAAGACTCTTAACCTAGACCTCTTGCCTTCCCCGGCCCTGCTCAGCCCTGGGTCCTGGCGCTTCTCTTGCTCTTGGAGGTAAAGGATGGTCTGCCATGTAGCCAGTCACGTTCTTGGATGGCTGTGCCACAGCTGGCTGGGGAGGAGAGGAGGCCCAGACTCCTTCAGGAGCAAGGCCATAGGACACACAGTTGGGAAAGCCCTGTGAGGGCCCCAGGGGTGTGCTCAGATTTGTACCAGGGTTCCAGGCCCACCCTGAACATCTTGGGGTGGTGGGCGGGGAGACCCTCTGCTCCTGCTCTCACCTCAGACCGGCACAGGATGCTGCTGGCAGCCTGCTGCTCCTGCCCCTTGACTAGGGAGGGAGAGAAGTCGAACCCATCACGTAGCTCTTCAAAGGTCTCCTGCGTGGAGTTCTGGAAAGACAATGCCCGGCAGACGGGCCAGGAAGCATCAGGGGCCTGCCTGTACATCGCCACAGGGGGACACCCCCATGAGGAATTCTGTTCCCTAGTTCAGGCACAGAGGGACGTCTGCACAGACATCTGACCAGGGAGGGAACTAGATGAAACTTCTAAGGCTCAGGATTAACACAAGGGCAGAGCAGCTTGATCCCAGCACCCACCTGCTCAGGCTGCCAGCCAAGCTCCGGGGTATGAATATGACAGACTCACCTGGCTGACAGCACATAACATTCTCCTCCTGCCCAGGAGGGACCCACTCCTCACCTGCTGCCTTCCCGCACAGCGCCCACGCGTACACACACACACCGACACTCACACACAAACCCTCACACAAGGTGCAAGGGCTATGGGGCTGCTCAGGTGTGATCCGAGTTGTGTCCTGCCCTACAGTGGGCTGCCCTGGGCTGCCCCACATTACCTTTGGGTACCTCCTGGCAAATGGCCAGTGGCATTGACCATGAGGCTTGATCCGATGTCCACAAAAACACAACAGTCTCACACTCTGGGCTTTCCTGAGCCTAGAGCCTCTGAAAACTGGGACACACCAAGTAAACATGTTGTTCTCTGAAGTGTCTCCAGTCAAGTGAGCTGGCTAGGGGTCTGTCTCTAGAATTAACTGCCTGGTTACCAGAGTTCTAAGTCTGTTGGGGTCTATCGCCAAGGAAGTGAGGTCACTTTTTCAAGATTCCATTACCTGGGCTGCTTCCTGTAATCGGACCTACCCAAACCACCCCCATGTCTTCTTCTTAACTATACATGAGGAGCTTCCACAGCCCCAGCCACAGCTCCCTGGGAATGTGATGAGGGTCCCAGCTTTGAGGAGGCAGAGCAGAATTCAGACCTCCTTTATCTTACCAGTTCTCTATCCTGGAAAACTCATTGTGCCTCTCAGGGCCTCCCCAGTCTCCAAACCTGCACAAGGGGAATCCACCTAGAATCTACTGGCTAGGGACATCATCAGGTGTATATGAAATAATATCCATACCACCTGTGAGGTGGTGTCAAGTGCAAGTAATGCACAAACAAAGAGATGGAAGAATTACGAGAAGGGATGTAGCATGAACACCACTCAAACCAGGCCTGGGTTCAGCAATGCGCGATTGCAACAGGCACCTCCTCTCTTGGCCTCATTTCAATGTCAGCACAAGGAGAGGGTTGATGAATGAAATCCAGACACTGTCATCCTCTGGATTCAAACCTCTCCATTGTTTCCTCTTCTGTTTAGAAAGAGACCCAAGTGCCTCATCTTGATCTTTGAGGTGGGCAGCCTTCACCATGGCTCCCAGAGATCCCCACCCGTGGGACACACATCCCTCACACATTCCTGTGTGACCACTGAGTGCTTAGTGACTGGCTCTCACCAACAGAACACAGCCAATGTGGACGAGTGTCATGTCTAAATTTTAAACACAGAAAGTCTCTCACTTCTTTCTTATTCCCTCTCTTAAGTTCCGTCTCTCTCTCTTTCCCGTGTCTCTCTCTCTCTCCTGTCCCTGAGCTGTGGAATCAAGCACACACGTTTTGAGCTGCCATACACAGAGGCCCACAGGGGAGAGAACCGAGGCAGCGCCCAGGCCAACAGACAGAAAGGAACCCATGCTCTGAGTCCAAAGTGCACCTCGACTCCTTTGAGTGAACCTGAGAGGAAATTCTCTGCCAGTCGAGCATCACTTGAGGCCGCGGCCGCGGCCTTGAGGCATCTTGAGCAGAAGAACCAAGCTAATCTATGTCTGATTCCTCAACCACAAAAATTGTGAGATATGAGGCATTTTCCGTTTACAGATGCAAGGCACTGGAACCGTGATTTCAGGCCCCAGGATCTGGCCCTGCAGTCCTCCACCTCCTCTCTCCCCCCAGGCTCCCTCCAGCCACACTGGCCACCTTTCTCACATCCTCTGGCCAAGCCCCCTTCTGCCCATGAGTGTCTACAGCAGGCGTGCCTTCTCCCTGACACGCCGCTTCCAGACTTGTGCAGGGCTGGCTCCCTCTTGTCATTCTGGTCCCAGGAAATGTCACCCCAGTGAGGCCTTTCAGACCCCTACCCGGTGACCCCCGGCCCTCCCTCACAGGCCCCTGAATGTCCCCTCAGCACTGGCTCTTTCCCCTCTCATGTCTTTGCTTTCATGCTTTTGTCCTTGTCCCCTCCAGAGTGTGAGCTCCTGACCGGCAGGGACCACTCAGTCACTGTCAGCCCTGCACTTACACCCACCTGAGCACCTGTCACAAGGGTGAGTGCTCGGTGCACAGTCGCTGAGTGAAGAATTGTGAAACTCATGTCCCCTCCTCCTGCTCTTCACCAAGTCAGACTGTGGAGAGGAGCGCTAGTGCCAGGAGGAGTGAGTTCTCTCTGAGGCGGGGGACAGCCGGAAAGGCCTCTGCACGGCTATTCGCTGCTCCAGCAGCTGAGGCAGGCTGAGTGGGCGCCGTGTAAGTTTAAGAAGTCAGCACAGGGACTGGATGCACACAGCCTGCGCAATGACACCACCAGTTCACTTAACATCCGTCACCAAAAACAGAAAAGTAAGTGTTTGCTTGTGATGAGAAGTTTAGCTTCTTGGTTCTTAGCAATTTTGAAATGTACCACACAGCAGTGTTAACTTAGGCAGTGCTGTGTGGCAATTACATCCCAATAGAAGTGACAACAGTGAAAACCCAACCTCATTGGGCACCACTGACGCTGGATGCTGCCTGCCCCCTGGTGGCCAGCACCAGCACTGCAGCCCTGGCAGAAGCCACCAAACAGGAAGTTTCTTTGGGTGTCCTCAAGGCAAAGGCTCCCCACTGTCCCAGGGGTAAAGGAGCAGGACCTGCAGGCTTCCAGGCCGTGGGAGGAACCTCAGGAGCCTGCCTCTCCCTCATCTTTCTGTCCCTCCACTTGGGTGTCCTTTTTTCTCAGGAGGCATCCTGACCTCAACCAAGGCAATGATTCTCCTCTCCAGCCAAGTGAGGACCTCGGGAGTCCAACAAGGACTGGTCTTGTCCCTGGACTCTGGCCTTATTACACAGTGCTCTGGCATGTTCTTCCTTATCCCAAGTTCTCATCCACCCGAACCCCCAAGCCTCTCTCAGTTCTAAAGGATCTCCAGCAGGTGGGAAAGCATTTTCTCAGGTGCTCATAGCACAGGGCGTCATCGATGGAGAACCAAGGGCCACAGACCCTTCGTGAGCATCATACGGAACCCAGGGAGTCACCCACTGGACGCACTCCACTTTACACAGGAGGACACCAAGGTCTTCTCTCCTCTACCCAATGTCTACACAAGAGGAGAACGGCTCATCAGAGTAGCAGGTGCCCACAGAAGTGGACTCCAGCTCCCCAGTCCTGTGCCCTCCAGGCTGGGCCAGGGATGTCCTTGGAACAGGTACACACCTAGAAACCTTAGGGATTCTTCGGTCCGTCTCGGGCCTTCTGGGCATGTAGCCAGGAGGATGGATGCTACTGTTCATGGCAGAGCTGCCTCCGACCGCCTTCTCCTCGGCCTCTTGTCACTTCCCTGGTGTCTGCTCTTCCCTGGGGTCCCTGCATGGTCCACACAGGAGAAATCGGTGTGAGTGTGCCTGTGCATGATTGGATGCGAACAGGAAGATGACCCCACGTGTACAGGGGTGGGCAGGGCTCCCCTAGGACCATGAGGTCCCTGTTTCCAAAGAAAACCCGAAGGGAAGGGGTTGAGCCCTGGCCAAGGAAGCCAGAGCCCTGCCTGATCTTCTGGATTCTGACCCCCTCCTGAGGTCTGGGCCAGTCCCTCCAACTTTCTGGGCTTCAGATTCCCAAATGGACAAAGAACACGTTTTGTAAGAGCAAAGTCAAAATGGACCCTCAGCAAATGAAACAAGTACCATGCTTTGACCTCCCCCCACTGCTTATCCTCCAAGGAGACTTCGAACCTACACGGTGTCTACTACTGGGTAAAATCACCCTCAGCACGCAAAACTGATAATGGTTAAAATGGCACACGGTCAACTTTATCATTGACTAAATATTGACGGAAGAAGAAATACATCAGAATATATTTTGATATGACTGAGAAGATTCAGGAAAGTTAACTTGCTAGAAATAATAACACCTAAACAAAACTGAAAATGTCAGAACCTGTAGTCAGTATATTATGATGTAGATTAAAACAAATTCAGTCATTTGCATAGAAATTAATTGATTCTGAGAAAAAATAGATTCAGTGAATTAATAATAAAATGGATACACTGGAATTGTTTCATGGTGCTTATTTTATAGCAGCCAAGGAATTAATAATACTATATTGCATTTTGACAGTTGCTAATAGCGTAAATCTTAGATGTTCTCGTTACAAGAAAAACATTTGTAACTCTTGATGATAGATGTCAACCAGACTTCTTATAGTGATCATTTCACAATATACACACATATTGAATCATTCTGTTGTAGACCTGAAACTAATATAAAACAAACTTAAATTTAATATTAAAAATGTCTTCTTAGTTTTTCTCTGAAAAATACATTGTAACAAAAATTTTGAAGCGATTTGTTTAATTCTGATTTCAAGGTTGTATTAGGCCCAGAATGAAAGCATTTGTCTGATCAAAGTTGTCTCAGGTACAAGGGCTGAGACAAACACCAGGGTCAGAATGGAAGAGCACGAATGGCAACACTAAATCATACTCTGCTCATTTCTTTGTATTTCCACTTTTAACAGAAAATATATTTTTATTCGCTTAAAATACACACAATGTAAAACTTACCGTCTTGACCATTTTTCTGTGTGCACATCATTCAGCACGTTAATTTCATTAAGCGCATCTTCAGTGTGTTGACCAAAGTCACATGGTGGTGCAGCCATCAGCACAATGCATCTTCACAACTCTTGTCACCCCACAGAACTGAAGCCTTGTCCCCACTCATCGGTCACTCCCATTCCTCTGCTCCCACCCCTGACCACTGCATCTGCTGTCCGTCTCTCTGAATCTGGCCATTTCAGGAATTTCATATAAGTGGAGTCACACAAGGCCTGTATTTTTGGGACTGGTTGATTGTCCTAAAGGTTCATCCATGTTGTATCATATCGCAGAATATCCTTAGTTTTTGAGGATGAATAATATGCAATTGTGTATCTATATGCCCATGTTGCTTCTCCATTCACCCCTGGATGGATCCTTGGGTTGTTCCACATTTCAGCGATCATGAACAATGATGCCATGAACATGGGTGTTCAAATATGTCTTTGAGACCAAGCTTTCAGCTGTGCTGTGTATATATCCCAAAGTACAATTGAGGGGACATTTAGTGATTCTATTTTTTAATTGTTTTATGGAACTGCCATGCTGATTTCCACAGCAACTATACCATTTTACATTCCAGCCACAGTGTACCTGCGTCCAATTTCTCCACATCTTTGCCAACATTTGTTTGAGTCCTTTCTTCACTGTCTATTTTTTGGAGTGCCGTCACATGGATGTGAGGTGGTGTCTCATTGAGATTTTGACTTACATTTCCCCAGTGATTAGTCACGTTAAGCATCTTTTTATATGCTTGTTGACCATTTGCCTATCTTCTTGGAGGAAAAGTCTATTCAAGGACCTGGCTCGTTTTTGATTTGGGTTGTTTGTTTTGTTGTTAATTTTAGAAGTTCTATATCTATTCTGTATATTCAGCCCTTGTCAGATAGATCATTTGCAAATATGGCCTCCCATGCTGCATGGGTTGTGTTTTTACTCTGTTGATATTGTCTTCAGAGGCAGAAAAGTTTTAATATTCATGAATTTTGGCATGTGTACTCTTTTTTTTATTGCCCATGCCTTGAGTGTCATATCCATGAAATCATTGCCAAATCCTATTGTGGAAAGTTTTCTCCTATGTTTTCTTCAAAGAGTTTCAGCTCTTACATTTGGACCATGATCCACTGAGAATTAAGTTTTATATCTGGTGTGAGGCAAGAATCCAAGTTTATTTTTTGCATGAAGATATCCACTTTTTCAGGAACCACTTGTTGAAAAGACTGTTTTCCCCCTGTTGAATAACCTTGGCAATCTTTTTTCTGGGCTCTCTATTCTGTTCCGATTGTCTATGTGTCTGTCTTTACGCCATTACAATGCTGTTTTGATATTGTAGGTTTGTAGCAAGTTTTGAATCAGTAAAAAGAGAGTCCTCCAAATTAGTACTTCCTTTCAAGGCTATTTTAGACATCTGGGCATACTTGAGATTCCATACGAGTTTTAGGATGGGTGTTTTTCAGCACAAAATGTCATTGGGATTTTGATAAGGACTGCATTTAATTGGTTCATTTCTTTGAAGAAGTTGACATCTTAACAACATGGAGGCTTCCAATCCACGATCACAGGACACCTCTCATTTCTGGTAGTGCCGGGTGGTGTTCAGGTGGAGGGGACAGCACTCTTCCAAGTAGTCACGCAGGGTCCCAGAATTCCTCCACACTGTGCCTTTGCCATTTCCTCAGAACTTATCGACATCTGCATCCAGTCAAGGGAGAGAAAAATGTGTGTCAAATGCATGTGGGAAGTTTTCAAGGACCGGGTGTGGATATGGCACACGTCTGTGCCACCCTCTCCCCTTGCCAGAACTACACACGGAACCAGCAGACCCTAACAGTTGGGACTGCAGGCAGAATCAGCGGACCCCACCAAATTTGGGACTGTGGACTAACCAAGGGCTAGAGACTCAGCGTCCCAGGGAACCATCTGCCAACTCAAGCTGCCTGCTAAGACTCTGACTGGCACTGTGGACGAACCCAGGGCTGAGACAGATGCTCTGCTAGAGCATCCTGTCAGACTTGACTGGCCCGTTAACCTGCGCCTGGAAAGACAGTTAGATCAGGAGCTCAATGCAAGGACAGCGGATCTGAGATACACAAGATGCTTACCCATGGCCCTCAGAAACAGGAAAAAAGACGTAGAATCCAAAGGCTTTATGGCTACCAACGCTTGGGTTTCTCATCCCCGAAGCCATGAGAAGTCTCCTTCCAATCCCACTGCTGCCACCAAGCCGTTAAGAAACAAAATGCAACTGTGTAAGTCTAAAGAACTTCATTGCTTTATTCACCAATTCCTGCACCCAGAGGCATCCAATCTAGCAGATAGAAAGGAGCTCCAAGGAGCTGTACGGAATGAAAGACTTTGAAAGGCAGAAGGGAGAAGGAAAAGAAGTCACAGCAGGCGGGAAGGTGGCTGGCTTATTGCAAGGTTACTTTCCTCACGGGAGGGACAGCAGGAGTCTACGATGTGGAACACCTATCTAGTGCTGATTGGGGGATTCCTGATCCAGTGGTTTAAGATTCTGTTTCCGGGAGAGTCGAAAATCTAATGAAGTCAAAACTCAGTTTGGTGAGGTAGGACTTAGCATAAGAGGCTCCTTTTGGGGCCCGCCGTCTGGTTTTGACACATGACTCTGCTGGTCCCCTGCTGGCCCAGGTACACCCGGGTTTCCCTTCCTGACCGTCGTCGGGCCCAGATCCACTGCACCTGCCTCCAATTCTCCCCCTTCCACACCGCAATCCCCGCCATGACTCCCTCTGACACTATCACGACTTCTCCCACCACACTCCCCTGCTTTCCACAAGGCCAGCAAGAGGCTTCGTAAGCACCACTTCATCAGTCCAGTGGGCTGAGCGGGCTGCCCAGCCTCCGGACTCAGAAACTGTTGGGCCTGTCACACGGCTTTCAATCACCGGTACCCCAGCTGAAGTGCCTGCCCTGCTGAGATACTCAAATTTAGCCAGCTCCATCGAACAACATCTTTGCTGCAAGCTTCCCTTAAATATGCTCCACCCATTTTCTGCCCCAACTGCTTTTTGAGGAGTCGTTTTGGGGGAGACTTTGAGGCCACCTTGGTGATTCTGTGCCCGGGCACAAGCAGCTCTTAGCCCACACACCCTTTGGTTGCACCACCTGGAATCGTAGAGCACAGGAAGCCAGTGGATGGGCACCAATCACTGCTTTGACCCCCAAGAGCCGGTGAATATTTCATAGCAGGAACATCTACTTTCGGTCTTCCTGTGGGCGCACGTCACAAGGCGCTCCCTGGTACCCCGCTCTCCCCCACATCCTCTGATCAGCTTTCCGCAGGTGATGTTCTGCAGTACATCATTGTCTCTACGGACCTGCCCCTAGAGCTGTATCCCACAGACCTGGAGTCCCTGAGTTTCCTGCCCTGACAGGCTACCACCGACCCAAAGAGATATGTCTGTTCTACTAGGATGACTGGAGTGGCATAGGGGAGTGGCCCTAGCCACAGAAAATCAGGTAATTGAGGCCACCAAGAAGTGTGGACAAACATAACCCAACACGGACAGCAGCTCCATGAGACTCTATTCTACTCCTTGTGGGACAGTCGCCTAAGTCTCTGCCAAATGATTTTAGGAAACCACCTGCCCTCAGACTATCTATACTGGCCAAGGAAGGAGGGGTCGGGGCCCTCCCATGGTCTACCACCTGCATGTACATCAGCAACTGACAAGTTCAAACCTACCTACACCAGAGAGTCCAAGAGGTGAGAATACTGCCCAGTATTACTGAGATCTCTGAACAGATTCCCAGGGCCCCCAAGACCACTGAGCTATTTTCTTGGCTGGTCTTTTCAAGGTGGAGACCATGACTATGGACTGGATCTCAGACTGTTGCTTGTGAGATTATAGTACTTGCCTCTAGACCCTAATCAGCTGTTTACTCTCAGGGCTACACCGTGCCTTACCCCTAATAGCTTCATGAATTACCCTAATTTCAAATTTTCACTGAAGAAAATCTGCTCAACATAAAATACACCATTTTAAGTACTTGAAAGTACACAAGTCAGTGACGTTTAGGACAATGATAATGTTGTGTGGCTATCACTACTATCTAATTCCAGAACATTTTTAATACCTTGCAAAGAAACCCAGCCTCGCTGTCTCTGTGCTTTGCCCTAACCCAAGTCCACAGACAGACCTTATCTGTTTCCTCTCCCTGCAGATTTGCTATTCTGGGCATTTCATTCAAATGGAATCATAGAATCTGTGGCTCTGTGTACCACTTCAATTAGCACACTTTTTTAAGGATCATCCAGGGCCTAGCACGTGGCAGTGCTTTCTTCCTTTTTAGGGCTGTGTTATATCCCATAGTATCAATATGCCACATTTGCTTTATGTGTTCATAATTTGGTGGAAAATTGGGTTTATTTCATTTTTGGGCTACTGTGAATAATGCTGCTTTGAATGTTCATGGACAGGTTTTCCCGCAAACATATGTTTTCCATGTTCTTTTGGAGATGCCTCACAATGGACTGTCCAACTCAAAGGCAATGATTGCTTGAAGATGTTAAGAAGTGCAAAGCTGTGCTCTACAGTGGCTGCATCATTTTACGTTCCCATCAGTGATGTATGAGGGCTCCCCTTCTTCCTCATCTTTACCAACACTTGTGATTTTCCTTTATGTTGAATACAGCCTACACATTGAGTTCGAAACAGTAGCACATTGTGGTTTGAATTTCCCTTTCCCTAATCATGAATGACATCTAGCATCTCTCTTGTGCTTATTGGCCATCCGCATATCTTCTGGAGAAATGTCTATTTCAACCATTTGCCTATTTTAATTGTTTTATTTGTCTTTTATTATTGAGTTCTAAGAGATATTTATGTATTCTGAACACTAGATTATACAAGTTGAAAGTCGGCGAATTCAAGACCCAACTTTCAACAATGGATAGAACATCCAGACGGAAAATAAGGACACGGTAGAAATAAACGACATTAAATACTAAGAACATTTTATTGAAGAGCAGCAGAATACACCTTCTTCTCAAGAGCACACAGAGTATTTTCCAGAAGGGATCACGTTTGAGGTCACAAAGCAAATCTTAACAAAATTAAGACGATTGAAATCATACCAAGCATCTGTCCTGAACACAATGGCGTGAGACTAGAAATCAATATCGGGAGGAAACCTGGATCATTCCTGAGAGATGGAAATTAAACAGCAGCCTCTTACACAGACATTAGGTCAAAGAGGAAATCAAGAGAGAAATTAAAAAATAGCTCAAGACAAACAAAAAGAATTAAAAACACACCAAAATTATGGGATGCAGCAAAAATAATACTGAGGGAAGTTTGCAGTGATCAACTTGTAATGTCTTAAAGAAGAAGGACCTCAAATTGACAACCTAAGTGACAACACACAGAACTAGGAAAAGGGAAAACTGAATCCAAAGCTAACAGAAGGATGGAAGTCACAAAGGTGAGAACAGAAGAAAGGAAATAGAGGAGAAAGACAAAAGATCAAAAGGATGAGTCAATTTTTTGAAAAAATAAAATTGACCAACCCTTAGAAGACAGAACACCTGACAGAAGAAAAGAGAGAACAATCAAGTAAAGTAAATGAGAAGTGAAAGAGGAGGCCTCACAATCGATGCTTCAGAAATAAGATCATAGAGACGCTTCTGAGCTCTTGCTCACTAACACACTGGGTGACCCAGCAGAGTGAGTAAGTTCCTAGCAACAACCTACCCAGTCTCACTCATGAGGAAACAGACAACTGAACAGACCAGTGACAGATACGGAGGCTAAGTCAGTGATCACAAATCTATCATTTAAAGAAAAAGACCTTTCTAATTTCCACTAGACACACTTAAAACCGGTTACACGCCAAGCCAATCTTTATTTGAGTTATTTACTTAATGTTAAAATACAGCTGATAAAAATATTCATAATGCTCTTTTATGTAGAGAGTTTGAAGGTAAAGTTTCTTGAGAAAACTACAGGTTTTTGTACTTGGTACACAGGGAATGAAATTCTAAAGCACGGAGAATGCGCATTTCTTCACATGATTAGCGCCCCAGTTTTAGTGAATACCTCTGAGAGATGAGCAAATACAATAAAGTGTATGACTAAAGCATCGCACTTCACTCAAGACTCATTCTATATAGCCACCCTATCTGCAAATATTTAGTATGTTATTTCTAATACTTCACAGTATCACTGCCATCGATGATAGTAATACTAAATTTCCCTTTGAAAGCATCCTAACTTGCCAATTTCTTTGACTTTCTAATACTAGAACACTTACACAGGTAAACTGAATATGTGAAAAATGAAATGGAAAACAAGGTAAAATTAAGCTAGCATAACAAAATTATTTGACGTACTTGAATACTTGAAGAAGATAAAGTTAGATAAAATTTATTTGAAAAAGTAAAATGTCGACAATTTCAAAATTAAATAAGGTGATTGAAAAATGGTTATATGCATTTAAATATAATGTATTTAATATTTATAATTAATTTTATATTTGTATGATTTAGAGATGCTGCAAGTTTACATTTTTACCAAAGGAAATGGGTGTATATTAAAATTAATTCCGCATCAAAGCCCAGATAAATGGCAAATGTTGCTAAAAAGAATAAGCTTCTGAGATTAAGAATTAAATCTAAAAGTGGAAAATTTTTGTTATCAAATATAAATTACAAAAGTTGTTTTTAGTCAGATTTTTTAAAGGAAAATTATTTCTCAGCATTTCCGGATCTCATAGCATGCACAAGATGGCAACATTCTACATAATACCCACTTTCTCCAGAGGGGTGTGGAGAACCACATTAGATTTTGGTCAGCTCTGAAGTGGCTGCCACCAGGTTGTTTGTCCTAATTCTCTAATAGTAAATGAACTTGACAAAGATTTCTCTTTTTTTCCACACTTGGACTTGAAAGATTTCATTGTTTGTGGTCAAGTAGATTGATTCAAATAATCTCACAAAGTAAAAGGGTTCATAGCTCAGGGAAGATGCTTTCCAAACATTTCCTGAATTGAGTTTGGATGGTTATCCTCATTAGGTCTTTTACTTCTAGTGTTTCTCATACGCCTGCTGCCTGATTAAAACTCATCCTTACAATATGAATCAAGAAATGTGGCCAAAGAAGGATGTGATTGGTTTTCAAAATAGACAGATAATCTCTGAATTTTTAACTACGAAGACATACCTTTTAGTTTACACACATTGAATAATGCACCTTTCCTGATATAAAATGTTAAGGGCTCTTTAGAGCAAGTAGCAAATTAGAATCCCCTTGACTGTCAACGAGTGGTTCCAGCAACATATCGATTATGACTGGTTGTAAAATAAAATTTGTCCCTAGTTTGTGGTATTATTTAAAAAGTACAGTATTTGTTTTTTCGTGTGTGAGTAGAAATTTAAACTTACTTTTTGGATATTGTTGAAATCCTCTCTCTCTTTTTCTCTGTATCTCTTTTATTTATTTTAAATCACTTGTAATTCACGTATAGATTCCATGATACTTCATGCCTAGATAGTATATTTATGCTCTGAGTTTTCCCAACAATGACTTCATAAATATTTTTAGATATATGATACAATTTAATTTCACTCGTTGAATTTGGTTGTTATATCTTCTTAGTCACTTTTCGACTCTCAACTTGATTCAACTTTTTTATTTTGTGACATCAATTTCTTATGAACGAATGACAGTTGTCTTATAGCTTGTCCTGCTTCGGGATTTACTTAATGATTTCTTCTTAATTCCATTTATTTCCTATAATTTAGAAACAAGGTTTAAGGAATTAATTATATTTAGATTAAATATTTTAGCAAATATACTTCATGATGTATCATATCAGAAACACCATAAGTAGTTGCTTTTTCATTTTCTTTCAACATCATGTACAAGTTTGTGACAAGGCAAAAATTTTTTTCAGCTTTATTGAGATACAATTGCTAAGGTACATCTTAAAAGGTCTCATCCCCAGAAAAAAAATTGTAACTACATGAAAATGTGCTTTTAATATCATTTTTAACTAGTGTCTTGTCTTTGAGGAAAGATAATGAAAATGGGCTTCTTTCTTGCCCACATTCAGTAATTCTGTAACATTAGGCTATGTGATAGTCACAAATAAAGGGTTAAAAGAGTATTAAATTTTTGCAATTCTTTCCTCACTCATGGACTTCATCATGCTTGTTTCATGAGCTTTAACATTTGTGTGACTCAAATATTTCACCAATATCTGAAAGTCAATATATAGCTATTAGCAATAATTTTACCAACAAGCTTTGCTCATGGTATTGGTGTTTTATTCTAATTTGAAATGAAGGCAACCTAAAAGATTTCACAGTTATTAGTCAAGAATATGCTTGATCAGCAATAGCAGTGTGAAAATCAATAAACAGAAACCTCACTTAAAATAGAATTGAGAGGCCAGAAAGGAGAGCTCTCACATGTATTAACCATTGCAGAGCCCAACAGGAAGAAGACTTCCTCTTCCTGCCCAGTAATAGCCAAGGAGAGACTGTCACAACACAGCCAATGAAAAGCCGCCACGCTTTGATCTCCCAGTCTCCTCCAATGGACTTTTTGCTTACAATAGCTCTCCCAACTTTCTTTGCCTCTCTATAAGAGAGTTTCTCCTCCCCTTGTTGCTCAGGACTTGCATGTGGCTCGCCATAGTTGCAGACTCCAAATTGCAGTTCTTTGCTGATCCTAGGTGAAGCCATTTTTGCTGGAGAAATAATTGGCTGTCTGTTTCTTTAAGGTCAAGACCAGAAACAATGTTGAAGTCACCATGTAATAGAGCCTTCTAAATACTGACACTGAAATCAAATTGTAAATTAAAGCTCTTGTTGAGTTTATCCCTAACATGTGAATGCGTATACAAATGCAAAAATGAACAGTTTCTTATAGAAAAATGAAATCTAAAATAAAAGTCTCTCTATATCTTGAATCTAACTTACAATTCCCACTGTGTCATTCTATATCGGTCAAATGTTGCCAAAATAATATTGTGAAACAAACTACCCCAAAATTCTGGATCCTGAAATGGGAATCATTCATTTTCATCTGTGCGTTTGTACGTAAGTTTATTTAGGGTGAGCTCATCTGGGCTTAGCTCCAAGCTGGAGATTGCCAGTTTCTTTCATCTGTCTCCCATCCTCTATGTATCAGCAGGCTAGCAGAGGCATCTTCTTCTTCTTCTTCTTCTTTTTTTTTTTTTTTTGAGGAAGATTAGCCCTGAGCTAACATCTACCGCCAAACCTCCTGTTTTTGCTAGGAAGATTGGCCCTGAACTAACACCTTTGCCCATCTTCCTCTACTTTATATGTGGGATGCCTGTCACAGCATGATTTGATAAGTTTGTGTAGGTCCACACCCAGGATCGGAACAGGCAAACCGTGGGCCTCTGAAGCGGAGCATGCGAAGTAAACTGCTATGCCACTGGATGGGCCCCAGAGACATCTTCTTACTGTGGCAATACAAGAACCACATGAAGGAAAGTCCAACTGTGCAAGTCCATTTTAAGCCTCAATTTGCACAATGTCTGCTAGCATCCTTTGAATCAGGGAACCACATGCCCCAGTCCAAAGACAAAGGTTAGGGAAATAACCTCTGCCTCTAAAGGGAGAAAATGCAGGGTTATGTGACCAACTGCCTGGATACAGAAAGGAAAGAAGCATTTGTTCCAATTACTCAATTTAGTACACTTCTGATGTATTGTCCACTCTGGACTCATCAAATGTAAGAAGTATCTCCTGAACTTTCTATAAGCTTTCATGCTTTGGGCATTTAATTTCACTTGCCAATGACTTTTCCTAAATTTGTACTCTTTCCCTCTGTGTCTCCCTCTGTATCTGTCTCTCCCTCTTTCTTAGCCTATGAAAACAACATGAAGTGTATATTCTCAGTGAGCTATTTTTCAAAACATCTAAATTTTTTTGTCTGTGACAGAGAGCAAAGAGAACAGAAAAAATGTGAAAGTCGGTGAGATATTTCGGGGGAAACCTAAACTAACGAGGAGGAAGAGTACACAAAACAACCTTGGTTACCTGTCCCCCTTAGCGAACAAGTGTGAGGAATGTGCCCGTGCAGGGTTTCCTATTGACCGGGTCCCGGCTTCCTTTGCACATGTAGCGCTGTACAGATATCTGCGCTCATGCTCTCCATCAATACTGTGAATACAAAGTACACTGTAATTAAAATGCAATCCACTGCCAGGAACTGCTGAGAGGCTAATTAAGTAATTTCTACAAATTACTTTTAGATGCTTCAAGGAAAGTAGTTTATGGATGTCAATTATAGTATCGAAGTATTTGCTGCTAGTTATTGTCTGAAAAAAATGACTACTCCCATCTTTGCTTACTGTGTTGAATATTGTCCTTAGTTATATAACGTGTTGACAATTTTCCCTACTTTCCTTCCTAGAGAAGTAAAGTTTTGTTCAAATTAACTGTGAACATAGAATTTTTCAAACAAATAAATGGAAAATTACCTTAATAGAAATTAATAAAAATAATTAAATAGACAACAAATCACATGTGATTCTATAGCATCAGAATAATTGTAAAATATCAAAATACTTTATTGAGATGTTAAGGAAACTTCGAGCAGAACTTTGTGTGTCATTAATCATGAAAGACTCTGTTCTTCAAAAGTCGAAGTAATTTTTATTATAATCTTGCTAAGAGAATTTTTTCTGTAAAAACATTTCAACGATGCAATAAATAGACAAAGAATAAATCTATAGAGCTATGCACAGCTAGATACGTGGATAATCCACAGCTTCCCGGATGTGGGAGTAGTTCTACAACTTCATCATTCAGCATTAAAAAAGGAGTATTTTTAAAATATATTTTACAAAACAAAGATACGTGTATGCATCATTTAATG
Organism: Equus caballus; assembly: GCF_041296265.1. Classification (NCBI taxonomy): domain Eukaryota; kingdom Metazoa; phylum Chordata; class Mammalia; order Perissodactyla; family Equidae; genus Equus; species Equus caballus. The sequence continues at coordinate 52,772,652 of NC_091685.1, forward strand.
CGATTAGAAATCTACCAATCTTTTTATTATAGTGGGGGATTCTATAAACATTTCATAATACTGTAATGAAATGGAAAATGAAAATGACTATGAAAAGTAAGCCAGACGAATTATCACAAAAGGAGGAAAGTCCGCAGTATTTCTAAAATAACATTACCCCTTTTCATTTAGAAAATAGTAGCGAATGTCTTCATTAAAACAATTAGTAACTTTGAATTTGGGCACGTTTAAAGAAAATTTCCAGGTATTTCAATATTAAGGAATATAATGTATGCAGAATATTCATGTGTGAATCGTGAACAGAAAAAAATCAGCATATATAAAAAGGACATTTTGTCCTAGACTTATAGTCTCTTTTATTATATGATATTTATATATTTCTGCTTGTATTTTTCTATTGACACTTCTACCTAGACTTATCTAGACTTACTTTTAACAGTTTCAAGCTGAATATACCTACACTTATAAGTATGATAAAAATGATGTGATAATGTTTCTCATACACTTTAATGCAAAAAGCTTAATTATATTTCACATTATATCTTAAATATACTGACAGGCCAAAATACAAAAAATAAAATGTGTTTTCATGATATATTTTGCATCTCATATCTTAAAACATTTTACCTTACATGGATGAATATGAATAAACATCAATTGAAATATTAATTTTATGTACCAAATTAAACTAGTATCACTCTCAGAAGAAGGCAGTCTTTCTTTTGCTTTCTTTTTATTGAGGAAGATTCACTCTGAGTTAACATCTGTGCCAATCTTCCTGTATTGGCACAGCATGGCTGCTGATGAGTGGTGTAGGTCTGTGCCTGGGAATAGAACCCAGTCCACTGAAGCGTAGTGTGCTAAACTCAACCTCCAGGCAGTGGGGCCAGCCCCTAACACTTTTTTAAGATTGTAAAAATTGTAAGGGAAAACGAACTTTAGAATACACATACACACACACACACACATATTCACAAAATAGTTCATTTAATAAACATTTACTAATAATTAACAAATGAATGGAATAGTTAATAGATTAAAAATTCTCAGAATTCTCGAATTATAGCCATTTAAATCAGCATAGCCATAGATGTATTTGGAAAAATTAGCTATACCGTTTTTATGATTATACAAATTTAATTAGCACAACTTTCTCATTAAAAAGGTTATCCATAGCATCAGACTTCAGATGCCCCTAAATTGCTATTGTTATTGGCAAATGAAATTAATAAAATAATATAGGGCAAATAAGAAACCTAGATGTTGTTTCTCTCACTGAATTTAATAGACACTGGCAAGTGACCCTAACCTCCTGGCAAATCCCTTACCCTCTCTGCACCTCAGTTCCCGCCACTGTAAAATGAATGGCTGTGCTAAATGAACACCACATGCACTTCGTTCTCTGAGATTTCCTGCACCTCTGAAAAAGACTTCTGAATAGTAGGATGTAAAAACTCTGATTACCTGCTAAACCTTACATTTCTGTTTTGTAATATGTTCATTTCCTAAAAATTTGAAACTTTATTTGTACATTTCCATTATGTTTATTTATGGACTTTTCACTAACGGAATTTTGAGCATATATATCTTCCTAGAGCTTAAAACATTTCTCTCAACTTCACCTTCATCTGACTCACTTTTGCAAATAATTAAATGTCTCAAGGTGTCAAAACTAATTTGTTCACAGTAAGATGTAGCTTGGTTGTTCAGGGTTCTGAAAAGGGAAAGGCTAAAAGGGTTGGCAAATGGATTGCGCTGTGAAAAATGAAGAAACTATGCCCTTAAATTGTATATCTTTAAAACTTTCTTGAAAAAAATAGATCACCTCATTTGTACTTTCCTATGCTGTGTTATAGCTATGAGAATACACAAGTTGTAAGAGCGCTATCCTAGCAAAATAACATGTACTCTTTTTACGTTTTCTGTTACAGTTTTGATCCTTTAGCTTATAGTTGCTTAAAAACAAAGTAAGAGAGAACATTTTAACTAAGAATTTGCCCCATTAAATTTCTTAGTCTTGGAATTACACAATTGTCATTATATTAAATGCTGAGAAGTAAATAATATATAGTATATGCAAAAACAAAAGCAAACAACACTTATAGACATACCTGAATGTGGATATGGGTCGCTAACCATTCAAAAAAAATCACTGGCTTTGGCTTACAAGAGGTGAAGTAAGTAAATCTTGAAAATTGGAAACTAATTCCACTTTACTTTTCTGAAGTTTTCATATCTTAAATCCATGTTTCTAAAATCTATTTCACATGTATTAATTAACTGAAGTTCAGTGTTTATTTTATTTCTTAACTATACATAATATCACTTTCTTATTTTATTTATATACTAAAATAGTACATTTTTGCTTCAGATTATTGAATGAATTGGACTTTATTAAACCAATTTAATTCTAATGTTTCCTTCTAATCATATTAATATGGACATCCTATTGCTTTTCACTAGTCAAAGTAGAATATCATTACTTTGATCCTTAGACTCAATACACCTATATATAATTAATCTTATGAAGACAGAATTTTTAAGGAGTACTATTTACTTTTTTTTTCTGCTTTATCTCTCCAAACCCCCCCGTACATAGTTGTATATCTTAGTTGTAGGTCCTTCTAGTTGCGGGATGTGGAACGCCGCCTCAAAGTGGCCTGACGAGTGGCGCCATGTCCGCACCCAGGATCCGAACCCTGGGCCGCTGCAGCGGAGCGCACAAACTTAATCACTCGGCGACGGAGCCGGCCCAGTATGATTTACTTTTGACCGATCTGAGCGTAGAAGTTTGGTAGATTAGAGTCAGAGCTTTCTATCCCTTTTCAAGTTTCAAAACATAGGATCCCAACACTCAGAGTTACATCAATATTACAAATAGATTGATGATAATAAATTAAGCTACACAATGAGAAGTAGGATTCTAAATATGTCTCCTTATTGAGTATTTTAAACAAGCCAGGCACTGTGTTAATTATGTTATAGATATAATTTTTAATTCTCACAAGCCTTCAAGTTAGGTATTTTGATTCTTTTCATTTTTCAGTGAAAGTAATTAATTCACCCAAAATCACACAACTGAAGGTTGACCCAGTAGTCATGATTTCTCCAACTCCAAAGCATTTTTTGACTTCTTGATTCTACACACTAATACGTGACAACTATAAATAAGAGAATCGTGTATCCTGCTTTGCTCAAGTGAGCCCGTCTTTCCTCCTGTTGTCTTAGAAAAATAAATATAGAGCTTTCTTCATTATCAGAAAAATCCTGGCTTGGATGAAAAGTTATATGGTGTCCCTAAATATAGAAAGTATATAAGGGATTTTTACTTTAATATCTAATCAACAAGGCATTTGTGAAAATCATTAATTAGCTCAGTATAATCTGTATTCCAGTAAAGTCTAGCTCCTTTTCTGCGGTTCCTCAGCTGCTGTTTTCTCATTACGACTGTGCAAAGTGCCAGTCTGTTGTGTCAGGAAACTTATTACTGAAATTGTGATTGTTTATTACGCTGTTCAGTGCATAGTTCTTTAAGTGCCAAATTGTCCATTGATTTCTGAAGAAGGCTTTGCCAATTCCAGTCTGCCTGTTCTTGGAATTGAAGAGTCGGGGTAAAATTTAGTTCTGTTTAATCAAGCAACCAGTTCTATGGTTGAGCCTATATGGGTTTTTGTTTGTTTGGATTCTCTATGTAGATACACCTGGGTCAAAGTTCAACATGTTGGCAGGGTAGGAGGTGTATTTTAAATTTTTCCTGGCAATGTCAGTTGAAAAATGGATCTCTCCTCTAGTAGTGCCATAAGATCCTGAAAAACGCCACTAACCCTCACCTGGCCACAGCAGTTAGGGAGCAATTCTGATTAATGACGTGATCCCCTGCTTAGAGCAGGTTATTACACATAAACATCCATTTCTCAAAGAAGCATCGTGGACCTCTGGCCTTGAATAAAATTTGTAACTCCACATTTCTTTTTAAACTACTTAAGATCTACAATTTCTCTAACTAATGGAAAAAGCAGAATGTAGAGTATGAAGAATAGGTTGTGAGTCATATAGATGCAATTGTTAATCCATGTCCTGCCACTTATTAGGGTGTGACCTCAGATAAATCTCTTAAACACCTTCAGCCTCCAAGTTCTTATCATCATATAAAGATCTGAGTGCATAATACACTATGCTGTCCAAGGAAGAGGTGATTTATAGCTCAGACAAAGCGTTTATCTCAGGGCCTGGAGCCTAGTACTCACTCAGTAAAATATAGCTACTATGGTATGATTGTTACATTGCACATTCAGTTTTAAACATCAAGTTTGCAACTACCCAGAGACACAAAATTGTGAAAATCACAACATAACTTCCACAGTCTAGATAGATGGACTGTAATGCAGAGTGAAAATGCAAACTCAACAATTTTAATTGTAGATGTGAGAACATTTTATAACATTTGAATTCATCATTAGCATTTATTATCTTCTACTGGTTTCCATACAAAACTATTTTCCTCATTTTCCTAAAAATAGACTCAAATAAATTTTAGGTAAATTAATGACTTAAACAACAATCAAGGTATCTGCCTTCTAATTCCTAGACTGACAATGTGTTCTTTGGGGAAAAAATATCGAATTGATTAATTCTTATTCATAAGGAGGAAATGTGTAAAATAATCTGTCCACAACGATAAAGATAAGATTTCTGTTAACTCTTGGAGGAGATGGATTTGTGGCTGCTAAGTTTAATACCTTATGGGGAAAATATCTGTTAATATTCAGCAACTCTTAGGAATATGTGTTTGTTCCCTAAAATGAAATAAATATGATGGAATATTTACAACAGATAAAAATCAATAACATTTCACCCATGTTATTTCAGAACTAATATGACTCTATGGAAGATCTTCATTCCATAATTTCTTATGTTATAGAAACTTTTTAAAGACTCCTTCACTATATTTTTTTCTCAGTGGTATATTATTTCATGGTGAATACCATTCTAATAATAGTAGATAAAATTTATGATCCCCATATCAATAATATGATTATGTTTCCAAAGACACAGAGTTTCTTACATGTTTGACAA